>NC_135097.1:2577500-2865000 GCF_051107435.1 Chaetodon auriga
ATCACGGATGGTCGCTGTGACTGTTAGAGTCAGAGATGGGGGACCGGCCGCGGCGGACCCGCAGACTCGGGAGCCTCACGACCAAGACCCGGGTCTCCAAGGAGACCAAGCTCCGGCTGCGCGTGATCTTCCTGGACGACAGCGAGCGCACGTTCGAGGTGGAGGTAAGTTTGTCACCGGCGGAAATAACACCTGAGAAACGCGTGTATGTGGAGTAATTTCACGGCAGATCTCAGTATTTCTACCTGAGTCTGAACGAATATTCAAATCCAGCAGATCTGACTTGACAAACACTCGCTTTCTGTGGTCTTTGAACGCATTTTCTCCTCATTCTGGACGTTTTTAAGTTATGTTTATCCTTGTTGTGCTGTTTTTGTGTCTCTCCTTCCTCCATTAAGACAGAAACATCCTGCTTTCGTAGCAGGCCGATGGATGACAGTGAAAGTCAGTGAATCTCCACATGAGAGTCACGATCACAGAACAGCTTTCAAGTACTTTACTGCTACTGCATTAGTTACTCTGCAGATTCAGGTTATTTATATCTTACAAAATACAACTCGGTTAATAAACGATTATGTATTAAAGGTATATTATGCAGGATTTTCCTGAAATAAGTCTCTCCATACGGACTCATATGAAAACACTCACTCATCACTGATGGATTTACCTGCAGAGCTCTCTGCCTGTTTGCTCCTGTTCTTCTTCTCTTGCTGTGTTCCGGACGTTTCTGGGCTGCAGCCGTTGGGCAGTGGAGGTGAAGCCTCCAGCCAATAGGAGCACACAGGTAGAGACCAGGTGCTACCGGACTGTGGAGTGGATCCAACAGGAAGCTGGAGAGACAGATGGACACAGATGTGAAAAATGTTGGTTTAAAAACAGTAACAGACAGTTCAACCAGTGCATTAAGTAGCTAAAATTAGCATCAATGCATCATTAATTATCATCCAGTAATATTATATATAACACTCTGAAATGGGCCAATCTGCATAATGAGTACTTTGGTACTTTAAGTATATTTTAATGCCAATATTTTTACTTCAGTGAGGCTTTAAATGTAGGCATGGCAGCACATTTCAAACAGTCAATACAGTCAATACAGTCAATAAAGTATTTTTACAATTAAAGTAGAGGAGCAGAAACAGATCTGAGAGCAGTTTGGGACTGAAGTGAGGAGCTGCTGCTTCATCAGGTGATGCTTTCCAGCTCGTCACTTCCTGCTCGTCAACCCTTCAGGCTGCTGTGACGCTAAATGTTCTCCTGCAGTCGGAGCCAGAAGAGACCAGGAAACAGAGAATTAAATGGCATCAAACGCAGGCTGACAAGGAACCGAGCAATTTATTTCAACAGAAAATAATCGACATATTAATCAGGGATGGACAGAAGACAGGACATTAAAATCTGCACGTCATCGAACTCTGAATCTGCATTTTAATCTGTCCAATAGAAAAAAAGACAAAAAGGACTCGAAAACAGCAACAAAGACTCTTTAGACACTTCCACATTTCATTTCATAGTTTTTCTTCCAGGTTTAATTTCTTGACTGGAAAAACACCCAAAAACCAGTTTGGTTCAGCAGGTAGAAATCAGGACTGTTCATGTAATAAATTAAATATCATGGCTAAAAATATTTATGTAACATTAAACAGCATCCTGGTGGAGATTAATTAGTTTTCATTCATTTATTAACATACATCTTAGAATTCAATGCATTCGACCACGACAAAGGTCAAACTAAAAATGTCTTATTCACACATCGGTGGTACAAAAGTAACATGACAGACTGTGCAGGACCAGTGTTCAGATTATTGTGTCCACTCCTGTATATCTTCCTAACAACAACAGAGGAGTGAAAGCAGGGCTGGAGGTTAATGCTTTTTTTAATGAAATATCTTCAAATAGATGAACTGAGCATGAGCAGATGATTGACAGCTGTCAAACATCTGTGTGACGTGTAAACAGCTGGACGTGAGGCTCTCTGCTGTCTGTGAACTGTCGTGTGTTCGTCTGTCCAGCTCCAGAAAACCAACCCGGTGACGCCGCCTGCAAGGCAGCAGTAAGAGGAGACTTTCACCGTGTGTGTGTGTGTGTGTGTGTGTGTGTGTGTGTGTGTGGCTTGCAGTATTGTGTTAGCAAAGTAGCTCCATTTTACACGCCCATGCTTTCTCTGTAGGTTTCCCAATGGCCTCCGGGACATGAGCAGCATCTTTACAAGAGGAGGAGGGGGAGGAGGAGGAGGAGGAGGAGGAGGGATGAAGGAAGATGTGATAAAAGAGAGAAAGAAAAGGGATGGATGGATGGATGGACGGATGAATGGATGGACGGATGGATGGATGGATGGATGGATGGATGGATGAGCACAAAAATAAACTCACCACCCTGTGATAAATATAGTGTATCAGATAAACAGGGGAGGTAATAAATGTGTGTGTGACAGAACAAACAGTGAAAACATAAAAATAGGTTTCAAGGTCTGTTTGTGTGTGTGTGTGTGTGTGTGTGTGTATGTGTGTGTGTGTGTGTGTGTGTGTGTCCAATCCTCAAGCCTTCAAGACAAAACCCAGTTCATGATCAGACGAGGAGAAAAGATTTTGTGTTCTGATAAAGTTAATGCAGCTACTGACGTCTGATCAGCTCACGCTTCAGCCCTGCTGACGCCGACTCAAGTGACATCACTTGAGGAAATCTGTCAGATTTCAGCTTCTGGAGTCACTTTATACGACTGTTTTCACACATGTGCAGTCGAAATCTGGGAACGTAAAATCGTCACCTCTCAAACCAAGAAGATGCTGGAATGCTAAGCTAAACGCAGCTGTAACTTACTTAGCTTAGCATTAAACAGACATGATGCAAAAATAAATAATCTTAGCTCCCAGTTTTGTTTAAAGGGACGGTTGTTGTTGTTGTTGTTGTTGTTGTTTCACAGATGAATTTCCAGCCAGCGGATGAAGTTATACTCGGCTCAGTGTCACTTTATTCCGTTGTGTTGAGGCTAACAGCCATTTGTTGGTGGTAATCATCAGTTCGGCCTGTGTTCTCTTTATAATCGCTTACAGCTGCTCCGTCCCTCCTCTTCCTCCCTCTCTCTCTCTTTCTAGTGACAAGTTAATGAGCGACGCCCAGCGACCCCCGACGGGGTGCTAAACACCAGCTAGCAGACAGCAAACACTAAAAAAAACCCTTCTGTCGCTGCCATAAGGGAACAATGCACAAACACCATCTCTGTAATTACAGAGAGGAAAAGAGGAAGAGGAAAGAGAGAGATGAAGAGAGAGGAGGCAAGAAGAGGAGTCGTTTGAGGAAAGGATGAGATGTAAAGGATGCAGACGGGCTATTGTACACACATCCCTCCGTTTGATTGCACTAAAACTGACAAGGATTCGACTTTAGCAGCTAAAAAACGCTGATATCTGCATGTTTTAAGCTGCAAAAAATGTCCATTTTCTAAAGTATTTTCTGTCTATAATTGAGTTGTAAGTGACAAAAATCTGCAATCAAATATCTCGGTCCCAATACTCTTCTCACCAAATTCAAGGAAACTTTATCAGAACTTTTAAAGACGAGAGTCTGCAGCCACGCTCGCGGCTCTGAGGCTGCGTTTAGAGGCAGGAGTGCTTTGAGCTCAATGCTAACAGTTCCTGTGACCTATAACAGTGATTTACACAGACTATCAAAGTTCTGGTGAACTAAGAAATTGAGCCGCACCACATCGTCTGGGCTCCCCTGAGAGTCCCCGGACTTCGGCTTTAAGAGCGTCTCAATTAAAAAATCCAATCATCCCTCTCACTTTAATTCTGTCTCAGCAAAAGGTTTTAGGCGGCGACTTCTTCAACAAAGTGTGTGGTCATCTGAAGCTGCTGGAGAAGGAGTACTTCGGACTGGAGTTCAGACACCACGGCGGCAACTACGTAAGAAAAGCGGACACACGTGCGAACACGCAGAGTGTTTGTGTTGCTTTGTCATACCATGTGTTTGCGTTGCAGGTGTGGTTAGAGCTGCTGAAGCCGCTGGCCAAGCAGATTAAATGTGAGTAGCATTAGCATCAAATGTGACTGAAAGCGCCAAAAGTGAAAGAACTCGTTATGCAGAGTATCGATGCATGTGTGAGCGTCACTGCAGTGTTACAGCTGGTGGAGGTGGGCTTTTAAAAGTACTTCATATACTGCTGGGTAGCTTTTAAATGTACTGCAAATGAATAGACAGTAATAATAATATGTCATAATGACATGTTGTCTGTTCTTCCTGCTTCTCTAACCTGAAATGTTTCCTTTCCTTTCTCTGTCAGACACCAACGATCTCTTCTTCAGGTTTATAGTGAAGTTCTTCCCACCAGATCCTGGACAGCTGAAGCGAGGCCTCACCAGGTAACGAGCGCTCGTTACACGAGTCTTAGACGTCCCTGCTGTGCTCTCATTCTTATAAAGGGTTCGTTGTCCTCTAATATCACCAATGTTTTCTTCTAAGTTCTTATTGTGCGTGTGTGTAGGTATCTGTTTGCCTTACAGATAAAGCAGGACTTGTCAAACGGCAGTCTGACCTGCCATGACAACAGCGCCGCCCTGCTGGTCTCTCATATACTGCAGTGTAAGAGCAACACACTTAAATCGACTTGATATTTCTAAAATGTCTGTTTTAATCATCAGGAGGTGAATTTAAGTCAGTTCATCTGCTGTGTATTTACTGTCCTTTTTAATTTTAAGTACAAATTTGAGGTACTTGTACTGCAGTGAAAACCTCGTATCTCCAGATGTGTTGACTGTTTGTGATAAACTGAAGCTGAATAAACTCTTTAAAAAGCCTCTTGGATCAGCTGAAAATGCATCATCACACAGCTGAAAACAGCCTGTTTTTCTGAGCTCATCACACTTTTTGGAGATACGTGGTTCTCACAGGACGGCCGCGCTGCAAACGTGATGATCTTATAGAAAATGATGCACTGCTGTAGATTAAAGCAGCCAGCAGGATATAAAGGAGATCAATGAGCTCAAGCTGAAACATCTACAGCAGGAAAATGCAGCAAACACGTTGGACTTCTTCCAAATGTGTGTTTGATGTGTGTGTGTGTGTGTGTGTGTGTGTGTGTGTGTGTGTGTGTGTGTGTGTGTGTATTGCAGCAGAGCTTGGGGACTACGACGAGGAGCTGGACTGTCACCATTTAGAGATGAAGCAGTACGTCCCCAACCAGGAATATCTGGACCACAAGATCATCAAGTTTCACAAGAAACACAGGTAAAGACAGGAAGCGATCCTCCATGGTGTTGGTTCATCTAGCCTCCGCTTCCCATTCAGTCCCTGTCTCTCTCTGTAGAGGAGCGTCTCCGGCAGACTCTGATATCCACCTGCTGGAGGTGGCGAGGAAGCTGGACATGTACGGCATCAGGCCTCACCCGGCCCACGACGGGGAGGGAATGAGGATCAACCTGGCAGTCACACACTCTGGAGTACTGGTCTTTCAGGTATGTGGTTGCTGGTCTCCAAGGCTGAATCCACGAGATCGTGCTAGCTGAGAATCCTTCATACCAGGCTTCAAGCTGGAGTGGAGCCAGAGTGGTTCGGATCAATCAGCGTCCTGTGAGGGACTCCTGGCAGCTGTTGGCGTGGGTTAGGTGTGACGATGGTGAGACAAGCATTCAAACAACAATGGCGGCCAAGTGCTGTTCAGAAGTGCTTGTTCTGTTTCAAACAGTTTCCAAGGACGTCTCAGATGCTTTGGTGTGACAAACCATTTGGTGTGTCAGTGACACGCTCACATACGGGAAGATTAGCCTTCCTCAAAGCTGGGAGCTGATGTGCCTCTACTCGACCAGGAGGTGGTGCTGTTGTGGTCACACTGACAGTTCAGCTCTGAGTCCAGAGTGAAATATCTCAACAAAAATGGGATGGATTGGCATGAAATTTGGTACAGGCATTCAAGGGGTCCAGAGGATGAATCCAAAAATACTTTGGTGACCCTTGACTTTTCATCTTGCGCCACCAACAGTTCAAAATTTCTACATACATACATCAAAAACTGAAAGAAATGTTAGGAGGCTATACTGTGGTGACATGCCAAATGTCAGCATGTTATATCATTATAAGACTGTTGTCCACTGAAGGACATATGAATGGAACCTTTTCTTCTGTGCTTTGTAGGGAAACACCAAAATCAACACCTTCAGCTGGGCGAAGATCCGCAAGCTGAGCTTCAAGCGCAAACATTTCCTCATCAAACTGCACGACAAAGTTGGGGTGAGGACCAGGATTCATCTTTGTTTGTTTTAAACTCAGGCAGACTGAAGTTGTGCCTGCTTGTGTTCAGTATTTATATGTGTTCATACTGTTTGTGTTGTGTGATGCCGTCCAGCCGTCGTGTAAGGACACACTAGAGTTCTCCATGGCCAGTCGAGATGTGTGCAAGTCCTTCTGGAAGAACTGTGTAGAGTACCACGCCTTCTTCAGACTGGCAGAAGAACCGAAGACAATACACAAAACACTGCTGTCCAGTAAGGGCTCCAGCTTCAGATACAGGTAAAACACACACAGGAACACACACTGCTGTGATGTTAAGGTGCACATTCAGTTTTTTTGTTGCAGAAACATGTTGAACTCAAGCACAAAATACTTTGCTTTTGGTTCCCAGAGTGAACATTGATGTCTTCACATTGACCTACCATTAACTTGGTGATGAATTTTACTGTAATTTAAAATCACAAGTAATCCTCTAATGCCCAAAACCAAAGTAGATTACCTATTTTAAGTGAAGGCAATCTAAACTGAAGCAAACATGAACGCTCCTCTAACCACCCGTCAGTCTCAGGTCAATCCAGTCACTCATCCTTTGTCAACCCACTGA
The DNA here is from genome assembly GCF_051107435.1 of Chaetodon auriga. Classification (NCBI taxonomy): domain Eukaryota; kingdom Metazoa; phylum Chordata; class Actinopteri; order Chaetodontiformes; family Chaetodontidae; genus Chaetodon; species Chaetodon auriga. Next base: position 2,584,330 of record NC_135097.1, read on the forward strand.
GTAACCCAAGCAACACTAACTGGTCCAACCCTGATGGGGTCACCTGTGCAGGTTTCAGGACACAGGACAAACTTTTACGCTGATTCTTGTTGTGTAAGAGTTGTTAGTATCAGAATGTGTTTGGCAAACTGCAGTTTTTGCACATTTCAGTGTCTCAGAACTGTCTTTTATTTTGGATGGAGCTTTGTGTCTTGCAAGCAGCCAATGCTGTATTCTTCATTATAATGCTGATGATGGTTTTATGTTTATGTGTAATGTGTTATTTTGTGTGGCAGCGGGCGGACCCAAAAACAGCTGTTGGAGTGCATGGGATCAGGGGAAAAGAAGCCTTCACACTTTGAGAGGTGAGAATAAATTATAAGATGGACATATCGGACCCCTCAGTCCAAGAGTTCACTCATCCCAAAGCTTCAATTTACCACCAAGATGAAGAAAATACCACCAGTGAGGCTGCTGACAGAGCACTAATCCATCAAGAACCAGCAGGTTTAGGGCTTCTCAGCATTCATTCTTGCAGTTTTTGAACTGTTATGGAGGGATGCCAACCCCAACAGGACGCTAAATATCTCATTTGATCAAGGATCAAACTGGTGTTCATTGTGTCTCTACTTTACTCACACAGATGACAAAACAAACTGGCAAAGAGATAAAACACAAGCAAATAAAGATAGAAGCTATAAATCAGTATATATCATCTTTTCTTTGTCTTCTTGCTCTACATCCAGGACCTACTGTCAGTCAGACTTCGATCCCAGACAGTGTCGCTCTTCTCCTGATCTCCTCACGGATGTCTCCAAAGAGGTAATGAAAACTAGCATTTACAGAGTTCAAAACCAAACATATACATTCTGAAATAGAGCTGCATCGATTAGTAGATTAAGCCGATCATCAGAAACCGAATCGGAAACTACTTTGATAATTAATGGTTGAAGGAATCTTTCAATAGGCATCACTAATGTTTGTGTGTGTCGTACCTCCTCAGTTGTACCAGCACTCCCACCCGTTCCCTCCGTCGAGTCATGCCTTGGTGGTCCGCAGTCAGGATGAGTTGGACCCACATCACCGAGGTGAGGATGACGTCGAGCGCAGTAGAGGAGGGGCTAAACGCAGCCAATCATCCATCGAGGTTACCCGGAGGACCCGCCCTCTTTCCCAAGTCACTCCCCTCTCTCCATCCCTACACCAGCTATCCCCCTCACCCAAGATAAGATCTGCCTCCACATCTGTGATGGACGACATGAGGGGGGGACGGATCGGGGCACAGCGCCAAGCCCAAAGGCTAGCCGGTGTCTATGGCAACCGGTCACGGCGTCGGCCCAATCCCCAGCCACACCCAGATGCTGCTCAGCAGCTGGTTCTTCTCTACCCAAATAGTCCTGCCTACCAGTATCACCCCATCCTGCCAACGTTCCCATTGGCTGGTTCCTCGCCTCTCAGTCGACACCCCTACTTGACGGACTACGTCGCTGTTTCCTCACTGGAGCGTTTCCCACAGGCAAGGAGGCGGGATTATGTGACCATGGATGGTCTATCGCGGCCATCTTTCTATCCTCTCAGCCATGATTCGCCATCCATCTCGCCGATCAGGAGGAACCTCCGCCCCTCTAGCTCAGGAGGGCTGGGATTGGCTAGGGTTTATCAGCCAGGAAGCAATGGAGCGAGGCTGTTGGGCCTTGGACATACGGAGGCGGGGCATTACAGCGATGATTCCAACTTCCTCCCGGGGCTGCCTCGCCGTGTGGCCAGCCAACCAGATGTCAAATTTCACCTCTCAAGGAGCTCTAACCCTGCCTTTAACCCCGCCTCTGAGTTCCGCCCCCTTGGTTACTACCCCCACCTGACACGCCCCTCCAGACCCACCTACCTCCCACTAAACTCCTCCCCTCTGCCTGAACGACCCACCTCACTATGCATGATTGGAGGCACCACAGGAAGCTACAGTGATTCAGACCCAGAGGTCTTCTATCCATATTACTGTCCACCACCCCCGCTAGGGAAAGTGGTACGACCCGGAGGACTAGCCAGGATGAGGTTCTCCTCTGGGAGCCTCCAGCTGGATGAGGAGGAAGAGGGGGAGGAGGAGGAGGAGGAGGAGGATGGAGCTGCTAAGCAGACAGCGAAAACGGAGTTGAAGGATGAAGCCGAGAAGAAAGAGCAGAAAGGTGACGAGACTCAAAGTGCTGCACAGATTACTGAAGTCACACTGTAGAGCACAAAGTACAAGTGCGAAGGTTCATGATGTGATCACACTCAAAACTGGCAAAAAACAAAAGCACATCCGGCACAGACTGGAGATGAGACAATAACAAATGTGATGACTTCAAACACACGAGGAGGACACTGTTTTCTTAGGTGTACTGGCACATGAAATGTACTGTTTTTGCCTTGTTTTAGTGAAAGAATGAACTTCTTAGTAACCACATTATGCTATCGAGTCCAGAGGATTTTGAATACCTGTAAAACTACATCTAGCAGCGTAGCTCTGGGCTCTAACGCTGTCTGTCCGTAGGAATCAGGTGTTAATGTACTAATTTTCTTCTTCTGGGCCAAGACACAAATATGTACATCTGTCACTCAGCCAAGTTACAGAAAAACTGCGGTTTATCACAGCTTTGGTCTCATTTTCAAATCTGGCTTTTGGTTTGGTCGGTTATGATTTCATTGTACTCGGGCTGGATGATATATTGAATTAAGTTTTGTGTCTGTATGATGAGTAAAATGTTCTCAAAAAAGGTTACTTTTAAGGTCCAGTGTGTACTAGTTAACAGGCTCTATTGCCAGAAAAATAAATATCCACAATGCTAACAATGCTAAGGTCTGTTACAGGCCTATTATTTTGCCCAACTGTTCAAAATTTTTGTTTTTCTACATTTTCCAGGGGAAAAAAAAACTTGGATCGTGACGTGAACCCAAGCTGAGAGAAAAAAATCAATAGAAAAAAAAAAATAAGGCCGTATCACCCAACCCTTCATTGAACTCACCAAGCCTGGGCTCTCTGAATGCAGAAACTTTGCTAAAAGTGGGTGTGAAGGGGCTGAAAAGAACATCGTTAAGGCTTTAATAGGAAGTTTTCAGTGTTCTGTCGGTGCGACGCATTTGGAAAACTTCTTCTTGGGTGACCTAACTGGGTATTTAGTTTTTAATTTATATGATTCTCGTGTCTTCTGTAGAGAAAAGTTTTTGGTTTATATAACGCAACAGCATTTGTCAATAAAGGATTATACAAGGATGATAACTGTGGTCAAGTTAATACAGTGCAGTAAGACTTACAAACAAATCTTTTCTCTCTAATTCATCATTTTGGGTCATTTCGCCCAAACAATCACATGATATCCAATTATTTAAGACACATTATGATAACAGAAATCTAAGAAACAGCTAAAATACAAGATGATTCTCAATCAAACTTAAATATTTATTCATAAAACTCTAAGTCCCGCTACAAAAAAAGAGTACATTTATGTAAAATCTTACATCTTTCATTCCCCTCCTCAACAAGCATTGTCGTATCCCTTATGATATATAAAAAGACAACAATATACAATGACCAAGTTTTATAGTGTCTTTGGTACAAACTATCAGTAATACCTTCCATTACAGCTCCCGTCATGCTCCTGAGAAGGACCTGTGCTACTTTCCAATGTTGGCTATTAAAAACAACGTCCCCACACATCAAGCTTCACATTAAGAGTCGACAGTCCTCCACAGTGTTTTCCCAAACTTGATGCATGTTGAGCTTGAACAGTCTGTTCAGGAGCGAGTGGAAGACCTTTGTGTAGTTGTACCTTTACTGATATCTTACTTTAAACAGATACTTCTGAACTACACAGATCCCACAAAATGAATCCCACAGTAAAACCTTAACAGTCAAGTTACTTCCGCACCAAAGTCAGGATTCCTCTATTTACACCATTTATTTAAAATGCTAACGGTTGTGCAATGCTACCGCTTATGTTCCCACACTGACCTGTTTTAAACAAGGTTATAACTTTATCTTAACTTGCAACAGTTAAATAAAATTGAGGATTTTTAGACATATTTACTTGTTAAATTTAGCTAGAAAACAGCAGTTCGCTAGCTAGCTTACTAGCTACTAGCTGCCTACTCAGCCTAGAGTCTGTTAGCTCACAAAAATGAGCCGAAAAGGGGCGTGGATCCTTAAAATTGGTTTGTTTTTAACAGGCTTTTCACTGAGGAAAAATGATTCACTGATTCCTCAAGTGTGTTTACTTTTCAGGTAAGTTTTTCACCTTGAATGTTCAAAATAATTACCAGAAAAATGCATCAGTTACAATATTTAGTAGCACAAATTTCCACTGCTGTAAAATCTGAACTAAATTAAAAAACTGAACCTTTTACGTGTTTGAACTTTGGGGGGAAGTAACTGACTCCTGGGATCAGGGAACTGCAATTTAAAGCATTACTGAAGGCAACAAAAAATATGGAATATTGGCATATAATCTGTCTCAAGTGCTACTGAACAAACGTATAGACATCTACAAAGTCAAGGCAAGTCATGACACAAAACGCACTCCTGCTGACGGACGACGACCCTCCTCTGCGTCTTTTTCTGTGTGGTTTCAACAAAAACATCTCCATTAAAAAGTGACGTCTACTTTCAGAAAATGATTGATAGCATAAATAATTAAGGCACATAATGGTAATTTAGGAAGTCTCGACATGAGACTGGGAGACTCAGGTCTGACTGAACGGTCTGCGTGTTATTCAAAACCTTCAGACGAGTTGAAGAAAGAGAAAAATCCACCTGTCGAATCCAACTAAGGGACAAAAAAGGCCTTCAACAAGCAGCAGTGTGTGTGTGTGTGTGTGTGTATTTTATACATATAGTGTATATATTACATTAGTAGTGTGTGTGTGTGTGTGTGTGTGTGTGTGTGTGTGTGTGTGTGTGTGTGTGTGTGTACAGCGAGGAGACATCGCACAGCAAATCTCCTCCGTGTCCAATCATCCAGCAGCGTCACCGTCCGGAGACACAGTCTCTCTTCATAGAACAGACTTCCTGTTTCCATCCGTCCGTCCGTCCTTTAGTTGGTCGTAAATCTGAGGGACGGACATCAGAGAGAAGGCGAACCAACGATCAGAGGGAGGACGATGAGACCAAGACGACGAGGAATGAAGTCGTAAACGAAGGAAACAAAAGGAAGACGAAGTGAAGAGGAAGAAAAGGGAACACAGGGGACAGACAGAGGAGACGGACGTACTTCTGGTACCTGGCAATGATGCGTGTGACCATCCTGTCCGTGATGCCTGGACAGACTTCTTCAGCCAATCGGATGTTGCGCTCCAGCTCCTCGATGGCCAATCGCTGCTCAGAGTGCTCCTTGTGCTGCTGCTTCAGCTACAAAAGAAGACGACGATGAAACTTTTCGTCCGTTTTGTCCGAGGTCACGTCCTCACTGTGGGTTCAGGCCTCTGGGAGTCTGAACGGTTTGAGTTTACCTTCTTCTCGGCCTGATTTACATATTAGCGTTTGTGTTTCCCCTCGTATGTTCAGACAGTTTGTAGCTTCACTTACAGACAAACATCAGGCCTTTTCACACAGAGCACTTTGTGCTTCGTGTTCACAGATGTTCACTCGTGAATGTTTTTATTTCTCCTCATGACTGAGGTGTGTACATACTGACCTCTGTGAAGACGGGGGAGATGACTGTGGTCAGACTGGCAGATTTACTCAGCTGATCCTGCCCCTGCACAGATGAAGACGAGGAGGAGGAAGAGGAGGAGGAGCCAGAGGGTGACGTTGAAAAGGAGAAAAAAAACACGGTGAGTTAAAAGGCTGAAGAGCCAAAATGTGAAGCAGGATATCGACCTTTTGAGACTGAACTCCCATGAAAAGATGCTTCTGACGTACATGCAGTACATATACACAGTAAATAGTACACAAGCAGTACTTTCATGGTACTGACCGTTCCATTCAGCACCTTCCTGCCCTCAGTCTTCTTCTTCCGGACGGTGGTGAAGTTCCACTCAGGAGACTCGCTGTTCTCTTTATTACTGGACTCACTTCACACACACACACACACACACACACACACACACACACACGTGTTACTCACTACGCACACACAGACACAGAGCAGATCCAGGCTCCTTCTTCAGAAATCAGCACCTGGATGAAGAGGAGTAATTACCTGTCCGAGTCGTCGGAGCTGCTGTTGCTGTGGCCCTCCTCCTTCCACCTCCTGTACCTGTCGATCAGCTCGCTGAGGTAGGACGTCTTCTTCGAGTGTTTGACGATGAACTTGTGTTTGAGGAGCTCCTTGGCTGTGGGACGCTGCGTGAAGACAGAGACAGAGACAAGTCCACTTACTTCCGGACAGTTTGGTTCATTTATGTGGACATTAAAAACATGATTCAGGAGGACCAAAAAACGGAGACGCCTGAAGGAGACGAAGAGAGGAGCCATGTGTCCACCAGAGGGCGGCAACACACAACTATTCACACAGTGAAGGAAGAATGACAGACATGAGAGATCAGACTCAAACCTGAGAAAAGAAAAGAAAAAAACAAATCCATTGTGAACAAAATCTGGATTTTCCTGAATTTATGTCATTAGTTCAGTGGTTCCCAACCTCGGGGTCGGGCCCCTCCGAAGGGTCGCCGGATAAATCTGAGGGGTCGTGAGATGGCTGATGGGAGGTTTTCCTTCTTTTAATCTTTTCTTTTCGTGTGAATCATTGGATCGTTTTATCTCTTCGTACCTCAAACATTAACTCACAGACGAAGCTTGATTTTGATTAACAAGTTGGGATTTGTGGACATTTTACGATCTGAGCTTCAAAACGATGTGAGCACGATGAGAAACGTCTTCATCTGTCTGATTCACGCTGTGTGTGTGTGTGTGTGTGTGTGTGTGTGTGTGTGTGTGTGTGTGTGTGTGCGTGTGTGTCTCTTACAAACGCAGGGTCCTTGTTGAGGCAGGCCTCGGTGAACTCTTTGAAGCTCTTGGAGAAATCTCCGCTCAGCGTCGGAGGGGGACTCTTGGGGATGTGGAACAGCACTTTCATCGGATGCATGTCGGAGTTGGGAGGTTCGCCCTTGGCGAGCTCGATGGCCGTGATGCCGAGCGACCAAATATCAGCCTGCAGAGACAAACGCAGGAAGTCCGTATTCCTCCATCACTGCCTCAAACATCCCAAAGACATGCAGTTTGCAATGATATGAAACAGAGAAAACAGCAAACTGTCACATCTGAGAGGCTGGAACCAGAGAATGATTGACAGGTGACTTCACCAGTCATCAATATTGTTGATTAATTGTCTGTAAACTGACTGTTTAGCTTCTTTCAGCTACATGCTAAAGTTTGTTCACACACACAGTCCAGTGGTTTGGATGAAAGTTGTGAGGTTGACTTTTTGTTTGTGACACCCACCAACCATATGTCACCGTGGGTAACAACGCCACACACACACACACACACACACACACACACACACACACACACAAATGTAAACGCACAGACACTCACTCAGAAGTTACACGTGCACACAGGTTGAATGTCACATTATTTCAGCTCGCTCCAATGACCATGTGGCAGCCCAGGTAAGAAGCAGACGTTATCTCACATACATCCATACACACACACACACACACACACACACACACACACATAGTCCAGTTGTAGCAGAGCTGCTCAGGGTCACATTACAACAGGATGCTCGGTCACCGTTTGACTGTTAACTCTGCGGCTCCATTACTGCTACACACTGAACATATGGCTGCCAGCAGCAGAACACACACACACACACACACACACACACACACACACACACACAGAGACAAGATGCCACTTTAATAAATTGTGATGAGCTTTTTCCCCATTTTTTTGGACATTTTACAGGCAATTAAGCAATTAATTGACTAATCAGGAAACTAATCAGCAGGTTAATCAATAATGAGAACGGTGGTTAGTTGCAGCCTTGTTGGGGACAAAGGATCCAGTGTACAACAAACGCATGCACATGCACACACACACACACACACACACACACACACACACACACACACACACACACACACACACGCGCTGACATGAATCAAACCACATTAAGAGACACCCTGAGCGCACACACTGTAACAAGATGGCCTTATTCCAAAACATGGCAAACCATGCACACACACACACACACACACACACACACACACACACACACACACACACACACACACACACACACACACACACACACACACAGCAGGTCAGGAGACGTGAGCTCATGATGCAGTTTCATAAAGGACGTCTGTGTACTTTATTTAAACCACATTTTCACTTCTGTGTGCGTTCGGTAGCAGCAGGTGCAGCGATGAACACACGTGTGTTTGTGTTGTGTTTGTCGCACTGGTTTTCATCCACGTCAACTCTAGAACCAAAGGCAACAGCTGGACGCTCACTGTGAGGGGAGCTCGAACGCCTCATGAGACTGAAGGTTAGTTCAAGGTTAAGGTTGGTTTATGTACTAAAGGCTGAAAACAGCAGTTTGTGAGGCGGCAGGACGGTGTGTGTGTGTGTGTGTGTGTGTGTGTGTGTGATTCCATTCGATGCAAATGAGACCAGGGACACCGTGGAAACGATGCAAACCACCTCGGAGCCCGCCACAACAACAAATCCACGTGGCCCGGGTTGCCACAGCGAAGCACAAACACGGCGCGTGGCGTAGGGCGACAGAGGAATGAAGGTATGCCACAGGTGTGAAGCGCGGCTTCACCACACTCAACCCAACAAACGGAGAGTTTGTTAGTACTGAACACACAACAGGACAAATCAGTTTAGCAACTCTGTGGGAAACAACACACGTGGGTTTGAGGGACAGATCTGAGGACGTAGACGGTGAACGAGCCCGGTGACGCACACAGACGTCACACGAGGGTTAAAATGGTGTAAAAGTTCTGTGAGGGTCAGAAGACGCGCCGCGCCTGAAGGAAAATATCCCTGTGAAGTCCAATGAGTGAGACCAGTGTGAGCCTGCGAGCTGCCTCTTCCACCAGAGGCAAATTAGAGCCGTCGCCAATTAATTGCGTAACAGCTAAAATTAAACTTCTGGCTCTTATCTGCTGATCTGTTATCTCTCCAACGACAGCCATGAGTATTCAAAACGGCCAACAGAGCGGTGAATCACCTCCAGAGAAATGGTCACGTGACGTCATTCACAGGAAAAAGTTTAATGATCGTCGTCTCAGTACGTTAAGACGTTCAGCGTCGTAGTTCAGATTGAGGACGTTCAGCGTCTGGAGCGAGCAGCTCGTGACCAACGAAGCCTGCAGCTGTTGTTTCAGCGAGTCAGATAAATATTTGATCAGCATTTCAAGCCTCATTTTCACGTGTTAGCTGCACAGGCTGCTGCTTCAAACTGCAGCGTTTCTGCCACGAAAAGGTGACTACAGACAAGAAACTAATCTTTGAATTCTTACTTGTAACTTTAATTACGTGTGAACGCTCAGAGTGAAACCTAATTAGATTTGGAATAAGGATTAAAAAGGATTTAAGTTTGATCGAATGCAAATGAACCCTAACTCTAAAATACAGCTAAGCGTAGGCAATAAACATGCTAGCTCCCCTTTACGGTGCATATCTTAAAACTTAGCATCCAATACGTAAATAACGATGATAGAAGATAAAAAACCTACATGTGAACTATTAACATCAGTCAATCTTCAGCTACAGTTACTGTTGCTAAGCGTGTCGAGCTGCGTTAAGCTAGCGGGACACTGCACAAAGCTACGAGGATTTCAACGAAGGATTTAGTACGAAAAAATGACAGTAACTTTTGAATTGACGGGTCTTTGATTTTAAACCTTAATGAATTTGAATTTAAGAGGACAAAAGTAGACTTTTCCTTTTTAGTCAATGACGTGGACGACAAGGAGCGGAGAAGCTAGTTAGCCCTATTTTTATGGTTCAGTATTGAAGAAAAAAAAAGTAATATCAGACTGTTAATTTTTTAACATGACATGGTTCAAATATTTACTGTAGAAATACATAATCAGTTATGTTAATGATAAACTCAAAAAGTCTGTGAAACTTAATCCGAAACAGAGCAGGACGGAGACGTTAGCCTAAAGCAGTTTAGCAGCTGGTAGCATCCAGGACTGTTGTTACACAGCTCATAGACAGAGCCTGTGCCAGTCCTGAATGGTGCTTTTATAGCGTGACCTTTAAACACCAAAAAATAATGTATTTGGCTAATGCTATGCTAAATCGTGCCTTAAATAGCGCTAGGCTGCAACAATATTCCGCTAGTTAGCCAGGCATGCTAACTTCGCAAGCAAAAAAACACAGGCAATAAAAAAAAGACTTGACCTGAAAAACCTGTTACAGTTGCTAAGCTAAGATTGGACAATAGTGTTTGGGAGAGTTTTAGCTAACAGTGATATTAGCGAGAGCTAACTGCAGGACCACCAGCCCAGTTCACCTTTACGAGAGTGAATGCGACCGTGTGCAGTGATGCCGACAGGTGTCTTACCTTGGAGTCGTAGGCCGACTGCTGGATGACCTCAGGAGCCATCCAGAACGGCGTTCCCACGAAGGTTCCCCTCTTCATCTGCGTGTCCGTCAGCTGACCGGCTACCCCGAAGTCTGCCAGCTTCACCTGACCGTGCTCCGACAGCAGGATGTTGGCAGCTACAGAGAATGAACAACTTCATTATTACGGATTTTGGTTCATGATTAAAGCACTTTTTAAGTCTTACAGTGAGCATCTGCATAGGATCACATCTGTGGTCTGACACAGGATTTTACTCCACCACCAGGGGGCGCCAATGAGCAAAATTCTACAAAGAGCAGCTTTACTTTTGGGAATCTGGAGGGTGAATATGGACACATAGGCTGAACGAGTGCTGTCCATGTGGACTCAAAGTCAATTTAAGAGTAACAAGTGATACAAAACAGCTCTTATTGCAAGTCAGGGAAGCTCTAATAACATGTGCCGCTGAGTTGCATTATGGGAAATGTAGTGCTTTTGGAGCTAGACCTACACTCGCTGCTAAAAACTGACCTCTGCTGCACCTGCTTTTCATGTCTCGCTTGCAAATTCATGCATTTTCATTAAAACCCAACATTCAATGACTGGGCTGCTGCTTTTAAGCGAGGCAGAAGATCCAGGCTGCGCGATCAATAAGCAGCTGATCAGGCGGCAGCGGCGTCCGTACCTTTGATGTCTCTGTGGATCTTCTTCTCAGAGTGCAGGTAGTCGAGGCCCTTCAGGATCTCCTTCAGCATGGTGGCAATCTGTGACTCATCGAACGGACCCGGCTGCAGCTGCACACACACACACACGCACGCACGCACACACACACACACACACACACACACACACACACACACACACACACACACACACACGTCAAGTGATGATACAGATAGAAAACACTCACTGACACGCTTCAGGCGGAACACAGGAACTCAAACACACCCTGTTCAGTTTCATTCAGGACGAGACTGAACACTCATCAGGTAAACAGACGCCGCTGTGCTTCTTCTATAAACCAAACTTCACTTTTTATTCATCCCTTTAACTTTTTTATCGTTCTTCCTTCGCAGCTGCTCCACGGACTCCCACTGCTGTCCAGATTTTTACTAAAGTTTAGATTTTTCTGCTGTTTTTGTGGATTTATTTGGACGCATCGTGAATGAAAAGCCACCACAAATGACAGAATATTATGTACAATTTCTGAAATGATCTTTTTTGGGATGAATGTCTCTTTTTCTTTACTCACTCAGATAAACAAATCTCACCAGAAACGACTCAAACACTCACCAGGTCCAGAGCCGAACCTCCACCCAGATACTCCATGATGATCCATAGCTTGCTGCCCTGAAACAGAGAAGTCATTTCTAGTTGATCGAGTAATCAAATGAAGCTGCACGAAGCCACAAAGTCAGATCAACTTTGACTTTTCTGCTTGGACGTTTTCAGCTCTGAATCCTCTTCCTGTCTGAATGAAACGATCAGCAGGATGAACGTGAGGCGCGTCTCACCTTCAGGTAGGACCCGTAGTACTTGGTGATGTAGGGACTGTGGCACTGACTGAGGACCGTGATCTCCTGCTGGATGTCCTCGATCTCATCCTCGGCCACCTCCAGGTCAATGGTCTTAATGGCAACGACGCTCTGAGTGCGATTATCGATCCCTTTAAACACCTGCAGGAGGAGGAACGCAGGAAATGAAGGAGGAGCAGAAAAAAAAAAAAGGAGTCGAGTGCGAGAGGAAGCGTGAAAGACGGCACACACCTCTCCAAACGATCCTTTTCCAATGCGATCCAATTTGGTGAACAACTCCTCCGGATCAATCTGAGTACTCTGAGAGGAGGAAGAGGAGACAAGGAAGGACACGATTATAGTCAGAGAAAAATCAAAGTTTTCAAAACATGTACATGAAACTGTATTCAGCACAGTCAGAAAACGACAAAAGTTCACAAACGTCCAGAAAGTTTCCATCGCATTCCCAGAGACTCTGACTGATTTCCTCACACACACGCACACACACACACACACGCACGCACACAAACACACGCACACGCACACAACGCTTTGCAACACGACAGCCATGTTGTCACCACAGAGCCTCACTCACACACTCACACACACACACACACACACACACACACAAAAACATAAAAACACAGAAGGAAGCATGCATGACAGTTAAAGATAACAGGAACTGAACACACACAGCTGCCAGACCACACACACACGCGCACACACACGCACACACACGCGCACACACGCACACACACGCACACACACGCGCACACACGCGCACACACGCACACACACACATCATACTTATCTCTGAGGACTTTCCACTGACTTACATTCATTTCCTCACTCTTTGCTCTTTGCTGCTGCTGCGAACCTCAAACTCAAAAGTCGCTGAATTCAGACGAGTGAACGTCAGTGAAGATTCATCCATGTCCATTTCACCATTTTCCATTTCTAAAGCAGCAATGCTCATTCTGTCAGCTGATTCTGGCGCCAGAGGGACGCTCAGCAGATCAGTAAATACTGTGCGAAATTTCATGCTAACGTGCGGTTGAGCATGCTAAAGCAGCACGAGAGACGTCTGAAACCGGAGCGCGAGCTAAATCGTACGTGAGGCGCGCACTACTCCTGGTGAATATTTCAGAATGCTAACACTGGACACTACGCTGGCAGAAATATCCCACAATGCAAAGCGGCAGTGACGAGCTCTGGCGTACAAGTTCGTCTTATGTGTCTTCTTAAGGCATGACGTTGGATTTGCTGCTTGTCTTTATCTTTCGTACGTGTGAACTGAACATCTTTGAACCGTTGGTTGGATGTAACGAGACATTTTTTTAATTAATGGTTAATCTCGTTAAGAATTGGCAGAAACGCTCAGAAGAAGATCAGTGATGTACCTCAAATGTTCAGGCCTCTGTGTTCGCACTGAACACACTAACTGTGTAACATAACACACCACGTCCACACGTCGGGTTTATCACTGCAGCAGAGCAGCTCTGTCAGTGAGGACTGGGGAGAGTTCCAGTGCTTCCAGTGCTTCCAGTGCTGCCACCAAGGCCTCACCAAGCACTTGTTATGCAAGTCAGAGCAACACACACTCAAGACTGTGAGATACACTCACATTTTGTCCTTAAAACTCCGAGAATTGTTTGGAAGAACATTTAATAAACACACCCACAGAAGCATATGATGTTCCTATGATGCTGGTCGAGTTTCCTCTCTGAACTAAAAAAAGGAACATAACACACACACACACACACACACACACACACACACACACACACAGTGCCCACAATGCTGCCACACCCTGTCAGCAAATACAGTGGTTACTGTCTAATGATACTTTTAGCCTGGCGCAGAGAGACGAAGAGAAAACAGATTAGAAGAAGCAGATGATGAATGCAGAGAGCAGGGAGACGAAGTCCAACAATAACAGTGGAATCACCCTGCAGCTCACAGTACGCTCATATAAAAGGCTGCTGGAGACAATGCTGCTGTCAATACACACGACATATGAAAAACAAGCCTCTGTGACGGGAGCGAACACACCTCTGAACACCACAGACCATCAAAAGGGCTCCACAGAAAAGACTTCTATGACAGTCGATGACGTGTCAGAGCGTCCCGGCGGCCTCCAGGTAAACGCCATCTAACCGCAGCGTCCCCTGTTCGACCCTCGACGCACGCGGAGCCCATACTCTGCTCTGCTTCCTGTCGCCGATCAAATGAAAGGGAATGCGGTCGAGAGAGCGAACGTCAAAGCGGGAACGCTTGGCGTCCGAGTCGCTCGAATTGTTCGCGCTCTGTATTTTTGGACTGAGCAGCTGTAGTTCACTGTCAGAAGCTCCCAGCCCACGCCGACTCATAAAAGACACCAGAAACACTGCTGCCGTCAAACAACTCCACCAACAAAACAACAGCCAACACAAACTCGTCTCCACCCTGAATGTAACGCCACAGCAAAGGTCCCTTATTAAGAATCGACTCATCCAACCAGCAGAGAGGACGGACGCTGTACTAAAAACACAGATCTTTAGTCATCAAATGATGAGCAAGGAGCCTCACCTGGATGAGGTACATCCTTAAACGCACCTGTGGACAAACAGGTCTTTGACTTTTGCTTAAACTCTCGTTCTGCCCTGACGTCATTTTCTGATCGTCTGTCCAAACTTTGGTCCAGACTGAGACGTGTCCAAAACCCTCAATGTGTCAGCATTGTCTGAGCATGTTAGCATGCTGATGTTAGCATTTAGCTCACAGAGCTGTGGTGTCTGCCAAGTACAAGTTCCCGAATGCAGCTTCCCTTAAACCTCACCTGCTGCGGCTCATCAGACCTCTTCTCATTCAGTGTGGATGTCACTTTGACCGGTCTCTACCTGAACCATACTGTCGTTTCACCTCACGACCTGCAGCTCCCAGCAGAGCTCGGCCATCCTGATCGGAGGTCTGATCAGTCAACGGTACGTAAACGACACAGAGGAACCGTTTCATCGATAAAGAATCCGGATTAAAAAACATGCAACATTGTCTGAACAAAGAGAAATTAAAAAGTGAAAACATTATTAAACATTTACGAACAAGTTTCTGACGACAGTTTCTGAAACATGGCGCAATATTGCCATTTATTTATTTATTTATTTACTGCTTCACAAAAGTACAAATCACATTATTATGTAACACCGACAGCTGGTCTGTGCCCTGAAGAAGCACAACCAGCAAAAATGCATCAAAAATATTCCTTAATTTCTTGTGTGTTTATGTGTTTGTGTGCGTCATCCAGGGAAAACATGAGCGCACGCTCCATGATTCACCTGGAGCTGATAAGGACGTGCAGAAACCGACTGGATATCAATCATGGGGTAATAATGTGATATCTAACAAAGCTGCTTCCCTGGAAGGCCTGGGCGAGGCGGGCTGTGTGCTGATGGCTTTCGCTTCCGACATCCTGCAGGGTGACAGGTCACCTTTGGTATTCAGGCGTACAGCGATAAATACCAGAAATGTACTGAGAATCCAAAAACCTGCGCACAGCTACTCACAACACGTACAGACGCTAACCGACGTAAAATACAAGAGGCTGCGCTTGTAAGAGGGATGATCTCGAGCCGAGAGGCTGAACTTTGACCTTTCTGTCTCGGCGTGGTGAAGGAACAATATTTAGAGCAGAGAAGGAAGTTAAATATTCAACACTCGGTCGCTCAGCGCAGATCATGGGAGCAGCTTTTTCTGCACTTCTACACCTGAAGAGAACTGAAAGACAGAAAGTGGAGAACGACCGACTCACAGCCGCTGAGAGTTAATGTTTCACTGCAGGTCAAATAATCCTGAAACGACGGTTTGGACGCAGTCTGGGAATCTTAATTTCACTTTATCGGTTATGGACATTCAAAGAGAATTAGACAAATGCAAACAAACCTTCTTTCCAGGTTGAAAAAGGTGTTTCACGTTAATGTTTAACTGATTATGTTGCTCATTTGGATAAATCCTTTGGCGTAAACCCCCCAGCTTTGAATCAAGGAAGAGCACTGGAAAATAACTAAATAACGACCAATGAGGTGCTGGGCGGCTAACCGGTCGGCAGCTAACGATTCATCTGTCGATTACTTTATCAATTAATGCTTTAGTCCAGAAAATACCTTCATTCAATTTCCCAGAGCTCAGATCTTCAAATCCTAGACCCAAAGTTATTTTATTCGTTATGACATAAAACAGATGAAATGTAATGTTATTTTAAGCTTCAACGGCCTTCCCTCCCTCGTCTCCTGCACACTTTCTATCACATCAGCCTGCATTTAAATGGAGATTCAAATATCACAGTGGGAACGAGAAACACACCTTAGTTTACGGCTGTAGGTTAACTGTTGATAAGGAGCGCGCCGCTGATAGGAGGCAGACTCAGGTCAGAGCTGCACCGATAAAAAGAGGCAGCGCTGAGTTTTAGAGGTCAGTGAAGTCGGCCTCCACGCAAACATTCAGCTGCCCGGGAAAACTTGGACCAGGCCGTGGAAACTCTGTGTGCGGCTGAGTAAGTGAGGCAGCCGGAGGGATCCGTGTTTTTGCTAACAAGTGGCGTCCAAACATCCCAACAGAAAAGCTCTATGTGAGTGTGTGCTACAGGTCAAAGGTCACAGCTGTGGGAGGAGGAAGTACAAACACAGCATTCTCAAAAATGACCTTTGCGGAGCCGCGTCATGTGAAAACCTCACCGCTCTTGAACATTTCCTGTTTTGTTTGAGCTCGGCGTGAAATCACGACTCGATCCATTTTCCAAAACTCACGGACGTCCGTTCAAACTGGAGGCAGAGCAGCAGGCTGCCTCTCACTGGTTACCTGAACTTCAGCATCCATACCAAAACCATGTCTTCTATTCTGCTGCACTCATGACTGCATGCACAAAGTGTAGCTACAGCCAGCAGCCAGTTAGCTTAGCTTAGCATTAAGACTACAAACAGCTAGCCTTGCTTTGTGCAAACGTAACAAAATCTGACAATCGATGATTTGCTGAAGTAATTCTTTCATGTAAAACGGCAGAAAATCCCGTTTCCAGCCTCTCAATTATGGAGATTTCCAGCTTTTCTCTGTTTCATGTCATATTAGACTCATTAAACTGAACATCTTTGGCTTTTTGGACTGTTTGGACTGTTTTGTTTGTTTAGCTAAAGCTACAACTAACGATCAACAGTCCAAAAACCCCAAATGACTGATTTACTATCAGGTAAAACAGAGAAAAACAGCTAATTATCACGATAAAGACGCTGGCACTGGGGAACATTTGGCAGTTTTGCTTGAAAAGTGTCAATAAATTAATCATTTGCTGATTAACTTTCTGTCAATTGACTAAAAAGATGAATCAACTGCAATTTTAAGCCAAACTAAAGCATCACTGCGCTCGTGTCTTCAGTTACTTCATGTTATTTTATTATTCCATATTCATCACGACGCTGACGGCTGCCGATCATGAGTGAAACTGGAGGCTTCCATGACTCACAGCTCTGCCTGATCTCAAACTGTCGCCCGTCTGACTTCATACACTTATGGTGTGACTTGTTTCTGCGATCATGTGACTTGTGTTTACGAATGACTCTTTAGGAAAATGTGAATGTAAACAAACCAAAGACAACAACACGGCACAGTAAAGACACTCTGGTGTGATTCAGACGGCAGAAAAACTGACTCACCATCCACAGCCAAGACCTGCAGGCAGCTGCTGGAGGCTGGCGGCCATTTCTCACCCAAAAACACACTGAAGTGAAGAGTCTGTCAGGTTTGAGGCTGCAGGAGTCTGTGATTATGACGGGATGCCAGACTGTGAGAGGTCCAGCCTTACAAATTACACAGAGCAGAGGGAGGAGGAGGAGGAGGAGGAGGAGGAGGAGGAGGAGAAAACACTCCCTGGTGTTTGATCAGACGGCTTCCCGGCGATGTCTGCCACGCTGGAAACGACCTGGACTCGCTGTACCTGTTCACACCAGGACGATTTACAACAGGAAGCCTCGACACCGGACGGCGGGAAAGTTCAGCTGAAACTGAACAACCGACCCCCAGCAGGAGTCAGAGTTATCAGGGAAACAGGAAGTCCTCGCTTTTCTGTTTTCCTTCATTAAGAGGGGTCAGAGGTCACACTGACATCAACTCTGAAGCCTGCAGTGTTCGGAGTTTCGCTCAGAAAGACTCCAGCTCAGAGACGTCTCTCCTGTAGGAAAATGAAGCATTTCCACCGATCAGCTCCACTTTCTCAGGCTGAACGTCGGCGGATGCAATCATTTATGAGGAAGCAGCTCCGTCCTCTAACGCCACGGTGCAACCGCCAATGAGAGCGAGGAGCGTTTGTGTCGGTCCAACAACTCCAACAGAGTGAGACGTCTTCTCTTTCTGGGATCACCTCAGTTTCTCCCAGTTAATCTTTCATTCATATCAACAATTTAAGCTTATCAGCTTTGGGAAGATACCCAGTTTAAAAGGCCTGTAGTGGGACTGGAGCCAGAGAAACTCGGTCAGAACCTCCCCGCACTTCTGGCTAAAGAATCAGAGATGAACATGGCGAGTTCCCAAAAGGTCGTTGGTCAATCTTCTATTTAAGAGGAAATAAGTCACCTGAAATAGCATCAAACCATGACAGGACACTGACACCCAAGACAGTAAAACCAAAACCAACAACAAGATGATAAGCATCACTAAAAGTGTGTTTCCGTAACTCTGACGGTGCGGTTTACCATAAACGACGGGCACACGCTCAATAACAATGAACAGTGAGGGAATAACAGTGTAATTAAACTGCCTCCTATCAGCTGTAAATGACACTATGCCAAAGTTCGACTGCGTCACACGAGCCAGCAGCAAAGCTCAGTCACACCGTCGCGAGCATCCAAAGGCCTGTTTCTGTGGCGCTAACAGAAGAAAGCCAAAGGATCGGCAAAGACAGGACAGTTCATCCTGAACTTCTGCACCGAAACACAGGCCAGTTCATCCAACAGCCGCCAAGACATTTCACACAACCACAAACTTTGACCTCACGGTGGCACCGCACAGTAAAAACCAGCAGAACCTTACTGGTACACGATTCATGGGGCCAGTGTGGCTATTTGAGGACACACAAAGTCGTGCACACACTCCCTGAAGCAAAGATCTCTAATTTGGTTATCACAGAGAGGATTTCCCATGAGGGGAAGCAGGGCCTTTGTTCAGATCCCAACACGGCGACACGCTGCCATCTCCACGGTTAAAGCCGACAGATCCTCGTGGATAGCATCTTATCATCAATGCAGTCAGTGGAAGACATTCTCAACAACTGCAGCATCCTGAAATCCAAATATTCTGCTGTTTTTCTGCAGGATTAACGTTGATTAAAGTGCATAAACTCCTCTGACACTAGCGGATGTGGTCTGTATTTCAGGCTAGATGGGCTGCCTCCGATAAAATTCACTGTGGGAAAGAGTTTATGCAAAGACGAGTGCCGAAGGCAACAAACGCTAACAGCAAACACATTATTCCGAACAGACTGGAGGAGCATTGCAAATACCAGTCGGCTGGGCTAATTGTGTAATACTGGCACTGTTTTGAAATTACCGCAGGCTTGTTTTTCTGCGTGATGTAATGCCTCTGTTGGGATGTGAAGACAGAAAAGTGTCAGCCGACCGATATTTGTCAGAAACATTTTCTGAATTTCACAACAGGACAGTGTCGTCCATTGATAAGGAGAAGAGAAACAGAGGCGTCCTGATGCTTCAGGGCTCCAAAGTACAAGTTAACTGTGACGTAACGGCTCAGAGCCCACAGGAGGGCTCATGATCGCTCTGTTTGTGTCTTTCAGCAAGCTGTTAAGTGAAAGTAAAATACCCAAAACCATAAGACAACACGCAGACATGAAGTAAGTGGAAGGAGAGGCTGCGACATCTGACCGATCGGTTCGGGTAGAGAAAGAAAACAATGACAAACGGCCATCTTAGAGCTGCCTTTGAAGGCGACACGGCGAACACGTTGGCGTACATTCATTTTTAATATCCAGCAGACGCGTAGCAACATTAGCATTTATTTAGCATCTAATGGATCTAAGTCCAATGTTCACTCTCCTGTGGGCTCCGCTGTGATCTGAGAGGTTGTTAGCAAACATCCAGCAGTTGACATAAACGTGAATTATTAGTCACATTTCAGGCACTTTAGCTCCATTTTTGCTCTCTGTTTGGTGCCATTTAACCATTTAAAAATCTATTAACTGATGTTTCATCTAACATTTCTCTGCAGCTCGGGTATATTAACTTTGGTTTGTACACTCTTAAACCACAAGAAGGTGTACTTCACCGTCCAGTTCAGAAAATCTACAACTAACTTAAGTTTAAACCAAGAAAAGGTTTTGCGATTTGTTTGTTTAATTATTGATGTTTAACTGATTATCGACTGTTAACCAGCGGTTAAAGAAAATGTGCAGAATTTGCAGCCCTGCAGTGGATTTATCAGAGGTTCTTCAGTAAAAGCTGCTGCCTGCTGCATATGAAAACTGCGCTGATCAAAACTGTAAGCTGGAAACAAAACAATGAGCTGAAAGAAGCTAAACTGCTCTGAAACGCTGAGGGAAATGACAAATTAGGGTGACGGTTAAACTGCTCATAAATGTAATCCAGCAGCCAAATGATTAAAATATCAGAATGTTATTGGTTTATAACTGGATGCCAAACCTTAATGAGACTCGATACAGCTGATATTTCCGCTGTAAAACGGGACAATCAACTAATAAACTATCAAAGCTGCAATATATCTTCAGCCATGCAGTTGATGGAGTCTAATAAGCATTACATAAGAGACACCACCACCCATTATCAGTGGCCTGCGCCGGTGCAGCAGGTATTCCTGTCCGCCTCGGTGCTGCCAGGTGTCAGGTGCGTGTTGACTTAACCAGCCGTCGACACCACTTCCGCCCCGCCCACCTGGGACGAACAGAGCAGGCAGAGCGAGCGAGCGAGCTGACAGGCAGGCAGCCAGTCCCACAGGTAGACACACCTGAGAGCCGGCCAAACAGGAGGCCGAGCGGAGGCTTTAACGCCATTAGAAGTCACGCTCCACACCTCGTCGACTGGCAGAAACGGTCTACGAGCTGCTGACTCGCCTTCACCACACAGATCTAACGCTGAACCGTGAAAATGAAAGAAAATATCCGACAGCGGCGCCACTGGAGGTCCGCTGACAGAAATCAGACGACGTAAAATCACTTTTGGCAGCACAGACACAACATGTGTCACGAAAGGCGTAGCACAGAAACACAGACACACCTTGTTCCTCCTGAATGCAGCGCTATTATAAAGCCATACAGAGGAGATTAAGACACTGAGCGATCAATACGGTGAAAATCAGCTCGATGAGTCACTGCAGGAACATTACATAGATATTACACTGACTGAAAAGTCTCTTTTAGAAAGAAAACATGGACTCTAAAGTGCTGAAGGGTCACTATAATGTGAGCGTGAGGATCCATGGATGAACAACAGGTAACTAGAAGACAGCTGAGACAGAAACACTATAAAGTACCAGAAACTCAGTACAGAGTACAAACATCACAACAGAAGTCACTATATGAATACTACTGGAGCATCCCGGTGACCGAAAGAGCACAAGATCACCATAAACACAACTCTGAGAGCCGGACCTCCATTATAAATTACTATATGAATACTACAGGGCCATCAGTAAATAGCATAAAGTCACAGTACAGTCAGCACTGAGAGATATAAACACCATAATGTCACCATGAGCTCAGTGTGGAGCAGCTAAGTGCTGTCATCAGTCATTATCATAGTTAAACATCAGAGAGCCACAGTCACATTTTAAGTCCCTGTATGACGACTGAAGGATCATCTGAACACCATCAGATCAGGATGAATCCAGTGTGAAGCCCCAAAGTTAATTCAGAAGTCACTCCATGAACATCACAGAGACCACAAAGACCGTTTGAAGCAGCTAAGCGACATTATCAGTCATTATTCCAGTCATTTTAAGACATTTAAACACCGTACAATTACTATAAACTCAGTTTGGAGCATCAGGGTCATATCACAAGTTACTATATATGAAACACCATGAGATCACCATAAAGGCAGGATGGAGTATTTTTAAGTGACTATATTAATATAATAGAGACATATAAAGACCATTATGTCACCATTACCTCAGTTTGGAGCAGTTAAGTGCTATTATCAGTCATTATTATAGTTATTTTAAGACATTTAAACACCATACAAACACCTAAAGACCGTAAGATCACTATAAACACAGTGTGTGGTACTTAAGTTAGTTTATAAGTCACTATATGAACATTATAGAGACACATAAGCATGAAAATGTCACCATGAAGTCATTTTGAAGTACTAAAGTCACATTATAAGTCACTATAAGGAAATAATGCAGTCATGTATCAGCACAGAACCACAAAAACTAGAATCAAAAGTCACTTTTCAGGAACAAAATGAGCTTCTAGACGAACGTTAGAGCCTTTTCTTGGCGCTGAGCCTGAACTCGGCGAGTCCCGGAGGTTAAACACCGCATAATGAACCGCAGGTAAAGGCTTGAAAACACGTCGGAAGTGGCCTGTAGCTGCTCCGCGGCGCCTCCACGGTGGACAAACTGGTTCGGTTTGCCCGAAACGGCTGAAAAGACGCCGAGAAAACCGTCACATCTACCCCCGCGTCCACCTTTGCTCTTACCTGCAAACCAGGAACTTCCATGGTTACTTCGAAGTATGAACGCCCTGTTCCTCCTCCAGGTTTCGCTGCTTTTCTTCTTCTTCTTCTCTTTCTTCTTCTTCTGCGTCTTCTTCTTCTTCTTGCTTTCTTTTAAACTCCTCCTCGCGCTTTCCAACGCCTAAAAACTCCCCAAAAAAGCAGGTTTAACGTCGCGGTAGAAGTGAAAAGTTGTATCAGATGGAAACGGCGGCGCGTGAGCTGCAGAAAAGAAACGAACAAACTGCAAACACACACACACGCAACACACACACATACACGTCCTGGGAGAGTGTGTGTGTGAGCGAGAAAAAGTGTTGAGCAAACGAGAAGGATGACGATGGTTACTGCCTACTTCATGGGCGGGGCGACAGAGTGCGTAAAAGTGAGCTTCGCACACCAGACTGTCTACTGCCACCTTGTGTTTTAATGCTGACAGTGTTTCTATCAATCAATCAATCAATCAATCAATCAATCAATCAATCGATCAAGTACTAATAATACTAATTTCAGGTAGTTGTACTTTACTTGAGAATATCCTTTTTCCACATCTTTTTCCAAATATTGTACCTTTTTGACCCCATTACATTAGTTTAATATCTTTATTTACTTTTGCAGATTCAACGCAATAATACAAATGAGCAAAGGATTGAAATATATATATATATATCATCATCTATTAAGACATTATTGATCCTCATGGAAAATTCACAAGCCACCCAGCAGTATATAAAGTAATTTAAATGAGAGAGGCGCAACATTAAAGTGCACATTAATGCATCAATAATTGTACTTCAATGCTATAATATATATGATTCTGAAATGGGCCATTTTGCATAATGATTACGTTTACTTTGGAGACTTTAAGTACATTTTTGATTCTACTACTTTTGCAGTTTTGAATTTTTGAATGCTTACAACAGAGTATTTCTATACTGTTGTATTAGTACTTCTTTTTTATTACTTTCTTTTTATTGTTTCTTTAAAGAAGACAATAATATAAAGAAGAACAAACCCCAAAAGAAAAAGAACAAAGTGGATTGCCATGTCTCTGCAGTTTGCTCCCGCGTTGTTATCAACATGATCGTCCTTATCCTGTCGTTGTATAAACAGTCCATTTCTCCCACTTTTCTCGACATTGTTCTTCTTGAGTCCTTATCTTATGGGTCAGCGGTTTCATTACATATATCTCACTCACAAGTCATGCTGTATTGGTGAATCTGCTTTGTACCATTTTCTTATGATTGCTTTCTTGCAGGCTGCTAATGCAATTTTTAGTAAATATCTGTCCTCTTTTAATATAACATTGCCTGACATATTTCCCAGATACAATAATACACATGACATGGGTATATTATAGGCCAGAATTCTAATAATTACCTGGTGAACATCCTCCCAAAAATGTATGATTTTAGGACAAAACAAAAATACATGAGAATGGCCTACATTCATATCTCCACATTTTCTCCAACATGGCTGTGGTACTGATGTGTGTTTATTTCTAATTCTGGGTGTGACAAAAAATCTATTCAAGTTCTTCCAACAATATAATCTTGAAACCCGTGTATTGGTACTTCTACTTAAGTAAAAGATCCGAGTACTTCGTCCACCACTTTCATGCATCTGACAGAAGTTGGAGGTAGAATCAATAAAACATATCTGAGGCTCAATGGCGCCTTCAGTTGCAAGTCAGCAGTGGAATACTGAAGGTGTGTCATTGAGGATTTGGCTGGTTTGGCTACAAAACGCTCTTCTTGTCTTTTTAAATACTGCTGCGGATGATAATACATGAGAGGCACAAACTGAGGATGTGTTATTCTGGAATTTATCGTTATGTTGCGTTTCAAATGCAATTTTATTATGCTTAGCCCACACAAACAAAAATGTCATTTATTTGCTTTAACGAGCTCGTTACAAATTGTAATTATATCCTACGGTCCTGGAAGGGAGCATCAGGTTTCGGTGTGATGTCACCCGGAAGCGGGGGATAGGGGGCGGAGCCCGGCAGAAGATGGCGTCTGTACGCTGTAGGCGAGACCCCTGCGGCGTTATCTGTCTGATTTTAACTTATTTCAGCGTGTTTTACGCGGACTACGTGGTCATACAGTATGTCCTCATCCCCGCCTACTCGAACAGGTCGGTGCTTTGTGTTTTACCGTCGTTTAAACGTTTAAAAAACCGACATGGCGCCCGCTTCTCTGCGCTGGCTCCATTCATTTGACAGCGGGCAGGTTTGACAGCATCCTCACGCTTTTTTTCTCTCCTGAATCGACACCAAACTCTTCTTTCCTCCAGTAACAGACATGTAGATATGTTCATGTGTGTGTTTGTGGTGGTTTCGCATCGAGGTGACTTCACACAACCTGGTTTTGCGTTTGTTTACGAGCTTCATCCGTCAGCTGTTTGGCTGCTGGAACGTTACAGGAGGTTTCTGTTGTTTGTCATCGATAAATTTACCGATATCCAATCAATACCAACGACAGAGCGGTCATCTACTTATTCCAATATTCATTTCTGTTTCACTGCTTGTTTTCATTAATTATTTATACTTTTGTTCGTTTTAACAACCGCTCATTTAGCCCAGCAGACAGTGACAGTCCCAGGCCAACGGTGGAAAGTAACGAAGTACATTTACTCAAGTACCGCACTTAAGTACAGTTTTGAGGTAGTTCTACTCTACTCATGTATATTCAATTTATGCTACTTCATACTTCAGTTCATTTCAGAGGGAAAAACTGCACTTTTCACCTCGTTGCATGTGTTTTGACGCAGAAATCGTCGTGTCACGGTGCAGAGTTACACATTAAACAGGTGTGTTCAGGTACGTTACTGCTCACACCTGCTCAGGCTGAAGCTCTGCTGCATTAACAGGTGGTCATCACGTACTCCTAACGATGATGAAGTGGTAAATTTAGAACAGACCAATCAGTGAAATCTGAGCTGATGAGGAGCTTCATGTCCAGGAGGAGAGCAGGAGTCAAAATGTAGTCAAACAAACAATGTACGTGAAGGCGTCCTCGTGGACGTGTTTCAACCATCACTCGTGAAAAATGATTGGCAGGTTGATTGATTAGCTGCAGTTGTGGAGTTTTCTGGGTAACAAGCTGCTCTGTGTCTCTGGCAGTGTGTGGTGTACTCTCCACGGATCAGTGTTCAACCTGATCCTGCTGCTGCTGCTGGCCTGCCACTCCAAAGCCGTCTTCTCAGACCCGGGTCAGTACCTGTCCGTTAAGTCAGAGGGAAATCGAACCTCGTGCTTGATTTGGCCTCTTTAAGGTGTGTTTGTGTGCTCTCGTCCAGGTATGGTGCCTCTTCCGGACACAGCCATTGACTTCTCAGACCTTCGCTCGCAGTCGTCTCGGATGAGCGAGCGGGTGAGTTTCAGTCCATAATTTCACGCCGTGAGTTCAAAAGCTGATTTTCCCACCTGGGAGGAATTCGAGCGTAACTCACCGAGCTGAAGGCTGATAACAGGGAGGGAGCGTGGGGGAGATCGTAGCTCCTCTCTCTTTGTAACTGTATTATCAACAGCTGTGTAATTATCCGCTGGTGAGCCTGTGTCTGCATGTTAGCAGCTGCACTTACGTCTGAGGTTTGTCATCATGAGCTTTAGCTTGATGACAGACGTCTGTTCAGTCTCGACGCAGCTGTCTGCCGTGTGACCCGGTGAATGACCGTTTTCTGTGGGTTCACCCACACGGCCGTGATGCGTTCATGTGTCTACACTCTGTTCTTGGCTGAACGTCCGTCAGATTGTGATATTTCCGTCCTGCTGGTTTCAGGGCTGTGAGGGTTGGACCGTGTGCAGCCGCTGCGAAACCTACAGACCTCCCAGAGCGCATCACTGCCGCGTCTGTCAGAGGTGCATACGCCGCATGGACCATCACTGTCCCTGGTGAGGAGACGCCCTCATCCATCCATCTGCTGCATCCTCACTCGCCTCCTTTTTTCTTCAGCTTCTCCTCACCTGTTTCCTGTTTTGTGTGATTCAGGATCAACAACTGTGTCGGAGAGCTGAACCAGAAGTATTTCATCCAGTTTCTCTTCTACACAGGTGAGCACATACAGTAGACGCTGGGTGGCTTTACAGTTACTTTGACCACCTCAGACACGGCTCGTACTGGCCCCACCAGTCTGGTTTTATAACCTGTGATAGACAGATGGTTCGTCCAATCACCTGTCAAGTCATTTACTGCTGCCACAGCTGAAGATAACGCTGCCGCTCTCTGTGTGCAGGCATGGCCAGCCTGTACTCCATGGTGCTGGTGGTGTCGGCCTGGGTGTGGCGCATCAGGAACGAGAGGGAAGGCGACGCAGAGAAAGAAGGAGAGGAGACGCCCAGCAAGCACCTGATAGTGTGAGTCCTCAGCAGGGCCTTTTGAGCTCGGCGGCCATGTTTTGGTGTGAAACCGTGTTGAATGAACTGTCGGTGCTTTAGTTTGTTAGTCGGCTTGATGTTTTTCTTCCTCCCTCCCTCTCAGCGCTCACTACATCATCCTCCTGGTGGAGTCGGTGTTGTTTGGCGTGTTTGTCATGGTCATCTTCTACGATCAGGTACAAACACAAAGCACAAGCTGAAACGATTAGTTGAATGATTCATTGACAGAAAAGTAAATTATTTAGATTTATTTAGAATAATTCTGAGGTTTAGAGAAAATTACAGCGGATTAAAGATGGAGTGGGTCTCGTATCTTGGAAGCATTTTTTGCCATATTTGCTCAGATTCTCTTTAAATCCTGACAGCAGCTGATAAATCAAACGCTCTCACAAAAGATCGGCCTGAATGAAATGATTGGACGTCCTACCTGCCTCTCTACCTGTGCAGCCTCCACGACGTTCGGCAGATACACTGCTAAAGCTGTAGCGAGCTAGTCGCACAGGAATGGCAGAAACAGGTAATAAAAAGACATAAATGACGCGGCTCCACCTGTCGGCTCTCCCTCCAGCTGGTCTCCATCATCACAGACGAGACTCCCATAGAGCAGATGAGGAACAGGCTGATGATCAAGGACAGGGGCTCTTCGTCTTCGTCCTCTTCCTCCACCTCCTCCTCTCAGCTGCCTCACCACCCTCCGCACACCCGCAAGCCAAAGCTCGCTCTGCTGCGGGAGGTTTTTGGAAGAGGTGGGTTTGTGTTGATCGCTGACTGTTTTCATCAAAACTGTCTGAAACCGTGAGCTGTTTCATCTGTTTCCATCTTCTTCTTCTCTCCAGGGTCGGTCTTTTGCTGGCTTCTTCCTCTCCACCCCAGCCCTCCGTCAGTCGGCGGCATCACCTACTCCGCCCTGCCCGACTACGACGTCTGACCTTTGACCCCCGAGAGCGAGGGAGGGCGAGGAGCGGATGGCGAGACAGGTTGTGGTGTGTGTGTATGTGAATTTTCTGCCTAACTACGATGTCTTACCTTTGGACCTGAGCGGTGAAGAGGAAGGAGGATGAAGGCTGAGACTTGACGAATGAAGAGAGTGTGAGTTAGATGAATGAATGAATGAATGAATGAATGAATGAATGTCGTGCTGTGCGTGACTTTTCCTCCAGGGCCTAACAAAGTTCAGCCTCAGACTCATGAAAATGTGTTTCTGTCCTCTCATTGGAGGAGAGCTCCGGCGGTCCCCGTGTTGTCCTGATCTGTTCTTTACCAGCGTCCTCTCATCAGCTTGACTTGTGTGGAAGAGTTGGGCCCTTGTGGACACCGAGGTTTGACTGATGGCAATTTAAACAAGGCTCAAATGCATGTTTGGACACTGAAGCTGCTGGTATCAGATGTATTAACAAGGGATGTTTGAAATTTGTCACCGTTAATTCTTCAGTAACCAAAATTACACTGAGCACCGCCAACATTTTACGTTATCCTGTAATTTAGATTAGTAAAATAATACAGTGGAAAGTGCTTACAGTGATCACGTCTGTCCGGGTCAAAGCGCTCACTATAATTATTATAACCAGTTTTTTCTTTATGTTCTGTACACAGTCCATTTGTCCTGCTCCCCCAGTCCACTAGGTGGAGGTAAAGCTTCAATCATTATTCCTGGACTTGATATGAAACGAACCCTTCAAAAAACATTTGCTTGCCAGTTGTGTGATTTAAGTCGCCCTTCTACTTGTTAAGAAGAAACCACTAAACACCAGCACGGTTGTGTTTGTCGACGTAAGGCAGAAATGCTCCTTGTAGCGCTCTGGTGCTAGCTATGCTAAAGCTAACGTTGTCTAAAAAGTGAAATCAGCACTCCAGTGATTTGCGTTCATAGCAGTTTCTGCCTGCTTAACTTTTTTCCCATCATTACTTCAATCCTCAGGTAGCCGGACGAGTTACATCTGAGGAAATAACCACAATTAATTTTTTTCCCTTGATTACTATAAATTATTTAAGCAGCATTTGTAGAAAAATAATTCTGTCCAGAGCTGTGATCACTGTAATCAGATTCCACTGTAATAAGAAGTTTAGGAGACGAGCATTTGTGGTGCCAGTTAGCGAGGTTAGCATCGCTCAATCCACTGGTCCTCTAAAAACGTACGAAAAGGAGAAAACACTCCTTTCGGACACACGAATTGCTGCAGAGTGCATCATGTTAGTGGCCCAAAAAACAGCGCAAAGTTAAATTAAGCCTGTGTTTCCTCCAGAATTCACTTCCTGTTTGAGCCAAAAGCCTCTGAACTAACATTTAGGTAGAAGCTAAAATGCTAATGATGAAGTCTGAACACCTTATGCAAAAATATGTCGGCATTTTACGTTTGAGCCAGAAGACGCTGAGCAGCTGTAATCAGTATTGACTCGTATCAGTCGAACCCCGGTGCAGTTTTTCTACGATGGCGTGTTTGACGGAGTTGACTTCATGTCAGTATTTATGCAGACTTTCTGTACTGAAGGATGTCAGGGGCCGGGGGTCAACTTCCTGTTTCATCAACGTGTTTTTACCTTCAACCCCTGAATGAAAACTCATCAACTGGCCCTTTAGGTTGTTGAGTTGTGAAAGAAATTTTACCCAAAAACCAGTTTGTTACTGAATTATGTTTTGAAAGATGACAGAGCAGTTAATTTATTATGTTTTCTATAGAATGAAATTCTTTTTCCCAGGTAAGCCAAGCTTTAAACCGTCTCTAGAGATGCACTGACGTGGATTTTTAAAGCTGGTACGAATGTCTGACATCTATCCGCCTCAGTCAAATACGTTCCTAAAGAGCTCAGATAAGGTGCAAAACAGGTTAAGCTTTAAATTTTTTTAAAGATCACTCACAATATCTTGATAGTATGTTCGTATACACTACATGGCCAAAAGTGTGTGGACGCCTGAACGTTACACCCATGTGTAACATCTCATTCCAAAACCAAAGGCATTACTCTGTTCAGTTTAATCAGTCAATGTTTCCTCATGGAGCTGACAAGAAGACAAGTTGGAAGCACGCTGTTGTCTGAAACATGGCGTCCGGTGGCATTAACACGCCTCTTCACTGGAACTAAAGGGGCCCAAATCAGGAAGTACTGCCCTAAATCAAACGTCCACATGCTTTTGGCCTCATAGTGTATCAATGCACCTCTGACGGCTTATTCTTTGTTATTGAGTTGAGGTCCAACATCTTAATACGAACACCAAAATTCAATGTACTTCATATTATTATTTATTCTCAAATCAGCCACTTGAGCTCAAGATATGAGTTATCCCATGACAACGTTTTAATGTCCCAAATCGCACATTTTTAAGTGTTATCACTAAAAACTAGCTACCTGTGCCCAGTTACATCCTCTGAAATAATACCAGCAAACTGGTTTGATGATGAAAATTACAGGAACAAATCAGATGTGATGACTCGGGTTTCGAAAACGAACAGGAAACGTCTGCAGAAATTCCTTTTTTGGGGTTTTTTGTTCCTCATTCCTGTGTTTTTCTTGAAGTACAAAGAAGTTTGACGCACTAACTAAACTGTGTTACACTTAACAGATTTACACTGCTACACACACACACACACACACACACACACACTCAGAGTACACGTCTCAGTATTCTGTTAAATCTCAGTGAAGGGATGATTCTTAACTTATTTATTGTTTCTAACTATTCCGTGGAGTTAACTCTACCAATAACTGTGTTTTTAAATGGGGGGGGGGGGGGGGGGGTTGCCTTTCTGTGCTGCTGCTGTTGGAGGAATAAAGATGAAGTGTACAACAGTGAAACAAAACCGTGTCGAAGCGAGGTTTAGCCTGAGCCCACGGTCACTTTTACATTTACTATACATTACCTCATATTTACGTCACAGACGCTGTCTTAGCTAGCGGTGGAAGCTAGTTCCAGTTATTTTGCGGGCTCATGATTCAGACTCAGCCAACCAGAGCTGCCTTTCACTGGACATGAGGCAGCGTTGCCAGATTAACACTAATTATCGTATCTATACGAACACGTTACGGTCTTTACGATGTACGATCAGTGTACGATCATTTGAACATTTTGTGACACTTAAAATTAGCTGGTCTTAGTCTACGATGTCTCATTGTCACTAATTTCCCGACATGATCAGGATGCCCCTCGACACACCGACAAAAAGTCAAGCATTATCGTCAAAGACAACCATCGTGTAGTCTGATCACAACATTAGTTAGACAAGTGTTAGGAAGTGGTAGAACCAGTGTTGACAACTATTTAGCAGCTAAAGCGTGTTCAAGAAGTCGCTGAAAAATGCTCCCTACGGTGTTGGTTTACGTCATGTTTGATCATGAAACTTCTCACCAGGAAATGAAAAGCAGCAGAGAAACCGCAAAGGCAACATCCCCCTCCGGGTGTTTTTATGTATGTGTATATAGTAATTCTTCTTGACCTGGGAAACATGAGTTCAGATACACAAGGGAACATTATTACAAGTGCTTCAGTGGATTTACTGAACGATCCATTTTATCTGTTATGGTCCTCAGATGTTACTGTCATAACGAACAACTGCCAGTTGGGACATGATGTCACTTGTTTGCTCTGGAAAGTCCGTTTTCTTGAATTATGTGACTTAAATCACATGGAGTGATCTGCCTTTTTTATCACAGTTTCACGTTTTAAAAAAATCAAGTTACTGATATTTACTGATAACGACTCTTTATCGAGCTCTATCATATTAAAACATGTTCAAGAGTTTATCTTCAAGTCTGTAAACACAGTAAGTGAAACTGGAGAGCTGTTAGCAGCGGTTATGGGAGGCATGCGGCGTTGTCAAAGAGTTCGGAATTCTGCGTTCACACTGTGGCTAAAATTGCGTCTCATTAATGTCCTCCATTTTGCGTTCAAGCAATATTTTGACGTGAGAGCTGAGAAGGTCAACACCTCTTTCCTGTCTGTATGCTAAATGTGAAGCTACAACCGGCATCCAGTTAGCCTAGCTTAGCATTGAGACCAGAAACAGGAGAACCAGTTGAGCCTGCAGAGACTCCATGAAGGTATTTACAGTTTTTGTAAAGGTTAAACAAACAGGCTATTACATGGTATTTAGTGAGCTTTAAAGGTGCTGGTAGATGGGTTGTGATACCTTTGGATGGAGCCTTGCTAGCTGTTTCCCCCTGTTTCCAATCTTTATGTGAAGCTAAGCTAACCATTTCAGGGCTCCAGCTGTGTATTTATCATACAGATATGAGCGGTACCATCATGTAACTCTTGGAAAGAAAGTGACTTCTTTGTTAAATTATTCGTTAAAATGAAGAGAAGAACAATTCTAGAGTTTTAAGAACTGGTAGCAATACACCCAACGTCCTCCGAGCTAAAAGAGGCCTTATTTCTGTTGGTTTTTGTAGAGTTTGAGTTGACCACAGAAGAGGGTGGAAGCTTGAGGAAATACCGGTGACACCGTTTCTGTAATGTTTCTCGTAACCACTTGTAACCGCTCTCCAAACGCTCACTGACAGGCAGGTAGATTTGCAATACATCCTTGCCCAGGTTTGATTTTCTGTACAGAAGAAAATTCATATTTTATATCGATGATGTGCAATTCTCATGAAAGGAAGGTTACTGAATCTCAGAGCATTTCTTTGTCGTTGTTTTCTATCACGATCTGGGTAAAACAGAACAAGGTTTGAAATGGTTTTGTGGATATTCGCAGAAATCATGAGGTGCAGGAGGTTTTGTCCTTGGGCAAAATCAAACAGTGGTGGAGGGAAAATTTGGCTCTCATGCCTTTTCTGTAAAATCTGAATAACCTATGGTCCCACATCACTCTGAATCTTACAAATTAAAGTCAAGTGCACCTGAAAAACACCTAAAAACCTTTCAAACTGCAGATGTTTTAGTCCAGCTGTGTGTTAACTATCAGGGTACTGGCTTGCTTGTTTGACTCGGTTAAAAAATGCAGTTTATCTGTTTTTTTGTTTGTTTTTTTGTGTCAGTGTCGATCAAAAGGGTGCGCTTGTTTCGGTTCACCGATGCAGGTGCAGTTCCACTGATTCCATCAGTTCAAATTCAACCAAACGACTCCCACCAGCTGTTAGCTGAATCAAAACAAGCGCACCCCGTTTGCTGTTTTACTTGACAGCGGGAAGGAATGTGTGTACAAACAAAAAGGGCCTGAAATTGACACTTAGCCTCCAGCCAATAACATTGACCGTTCAGTTCTGCTAGCTTGTTTGGCAATTCAAAAACCTGGAACTTTATTGACTTCTATAGACAAACAAAAGAAAGTGCGACAATGTCCCAAAGAAGTAAGATACCACTGTTTGAAATACTGTTTTAAATATCAAACCACTAAAACGTCATAGCTCGTGAATGAAGAGGCTGGTCAACGCTGGACGTGATTTAACCACTGAAGTCAATAAAGCATCATTTAGAGAGGAGGCACTTTTAGATTTTGCACACTCAGCGCACTTTGGCCCTTGAGGAATTTCTCCAGCTGGTAAAACTCTGTATTTGTTGGCTGGTTGGTCAAAAAGTTTGTTTCACGCCCTGCAAACAAAACCAATAGAGAGTTTAATATCATGTGGCTTCATGATGAACAAGTTTACAACGGACTGATGTTTTATTTATTGTTACTATCTTGAAACCGTGACCTGTGTATTATTCCTAATGACATGCTGCTCTGGCTCGTTCGACTGGAAGTAAAACAGATGTCTTTTAAACCTCACTGGCTCCTCTCGGCTTTTTTCAAGGGTTTGTAATTGTTCAGATTAATTGTGTTTCGGGGTTAATGGACAATACAAATACATAATGTGAAGACAAGGGCAGCAAAAACAGACAGATAGAAACAATGTTTTTTATTTTTCTTTCTTTAACAACAACTAGTTTTTACATTTATTTACATTTACATTTCCACCTCGAAGATGCACATGACAACATCAGGGTTTTACAGTTCTGGCTTTGGGGGTTGATGTATCCGTCCAGAATTAAAGAGTTTGAAGCAGAGTGGAGGTCATTTTTAAAAAACATACCAAACACATTTTCAGCTGCAAACTTTCAAATATGTATGAAAAGAAAACCCCCGAAGTTAAACTGAGAATCTAAGATCTCAGATAGTGGATAGTGCAGGACTTAATATGGGAATAAAACCAAGGAAAGAAAAAGGCAAAGTTGAGGAGGAGCTGGAGACACGGCAGCATCATCTGTTCATCACCTAGTTAACATAAACCATTTATCTGTGGTCAACAACTTCATGACATCAAAAGGTGTCAGATTGACCTGGAGCATAGACAATTTAAACTATGGCTGCTTCCTGCCTCATCTACATGAAGCGCAGTATGTTAGGTTTATGCATGTCCTCCTAAATGGATCTATAAATGAAGCTTGATGGTCAGAAAAAATCTAAATATAGAATTTCCCTGCAGGAGTCAATAAATGATCATGTTTGAACAGCAGGGGCCGCCGAGGTTGGAGGTCCCACTTGTACACTACTCACAAGGCGGAGAATGATGTCTGATGGCAGCCCCTGTTCCACCATTTCTTCTTTCATCTGGAGGTGAAACACATACAGATCAGTCATTTCAACACATTCGGTGCTCGTGGATAGCAGAACTTAACCAGACCTGTTTTTATAAATACATGATGTCAGCTGGTCATTTTGAACAGTGTGGACATGAATATACATGTTGTCATTAATTCTTCATATTCTATTTTATACTGTGGTTGTAGCCCAAACCTCACTTACTCCTAAATTAAGTCAGGAACCAGTTCTTAATTAATTCAGCTGCACAGACAACCAGAGAAATTGTTTGATTGAATCTTTCTGTTCTTTTGCTGTAAATGAACACAGATTTTAGGAGCTAGCTGGTGAGCTACTGTACAGCAGCTGGCAGGCTAATGGCTAGCACACTAGCAAACCAGGGACATGCTAGCACTGGTCAGTCGCTCTCCCAGCTTCTTTCTATTTTCTCTATACTGTGCCAACAATTACTTCTCAGGTTTATACATCATTTTATTCAATGAAGAGTTTTTGAAGAGAGAAATAAAGCTCTCCAGGCTAGCTAGCTTGCTGTTTGTTAGCAACATGGAAGAAGCATGTTAGACTAATAACAATATTACAGTGAAAAAAAAGTAAAACTGCTGCATTACCAAAGGTAAGTATGCAAAATAGATGAATCTTTATCTGTATTGGAATACTGATTCATGTTTACATGTATGGATTTTAATGTTTTTAAATCCATTAATTATGAAAAGTGGCAACTGCATTTCCATGAGTTGATCTGGGACCAGTTTACATGCTGGTGTGACTCCCTGACCCGTCAGAAGCTGAGCAGAGTAACCACACATTGAAAAGCTGTGCTTGAGCTGCTTGTGCCGAATTCAAAGAATCTCCTCACGGTTACCTGATGCTTTGACAGACCTCTGATTGGATACGAAGCGGACTCACCCGTTGTACGATAATGTTCCTGATGTCGCTGGTGGACAGTTGAGACAAAGCGGAAATCCTCACTTTCAGACCTATGACGACTAGAAACACAGTGACTCAACATTACAATGAAGGCCAGAGGGAAACTGAACAGGACTGTTATTGTTACTGCACAACACATTTAAGGTGCTTCAACTGAGCACAAATAGACGTCAAAGCCCAAAACCAACAGAACTTGTTTTGTTTGTGGCTAGAACGTCAAGGCGTGGTCCACCTGCAGGTTGTTTTCTTTGGTTTGCACAGAGTGGGAATGTGTGAGTGTTAGATTCAGGGCTGGTTGTTAGCGATGCCGTTGTGATGGAAGGGTGGTCGTACCTTGATTGGACGGCGGTGGAGTTTCTGGTGTAGTCGCTGGTTGAGTGGTTTGACTTTCTGTGGTTGCATTCAATGATGGGTCTGCGAACAAAGGTCAGAACAAAAGACTGGTTGGATGTGATGTTTGCCTATCTATGAAATCAGCAAACAGAATGTGAGCAGACAGAAAAGAGCTCTGCTCACCGTTTCCAACGCTTACGATGACACAGCGTAGCTCTGAGTGATACTTCGTTGAACTGAGGAAATAAAGGAAGAGGTAAGTTAGGAAAAATCCATTTCTGAAGTAAAATTTAAAAAAAATAAGATGTACACTTTCTGTTTCAGGTAATTAAGGAAAACTTTTGTTGCTAAAACAGCTTTTTCTTAAGTATTTTCCCTTTCGAAGACAAAAGACTGACTTGTAAACTGCCTGGACGACAAAGCACATGGGGTGACTTTCCCCACTTTGGTCCTCGGACGGCGTCCATCTCAGGATGAACCGTCCTGATCCTGATGCAGTCTGGTTTACGTTGTACGGCCCACTGAACAGCAGTTCGTCGATCCTTTTACAAACAGATGAAGGAAAGCGTGCCAAGTTAAATCATTTTTAAAACCGGTTCCTACCTGATGTGAGGTTTCTTTCCCCGCCTGTTGTCTGAGCTTCATTCCTCCGTTCAGCTTCCATTCTCACAATTGTTGAATGACTGCCTGATGTTTAATGAGCCAAATGAGGCAGGTGTAGCATAATATTAGCTAAGTAGATTGTTTTATGTAGGAAATGCAGTGGCTCCTTGCTTTTTCCTTAAGGAACCCCTTTTGTGTCATTGAGTAACCTGACGACCCCTGACTGACATATTTTATGGACACTTCCTTTTATATTCATTGAAGTTTCTATAGAGGAGGTTCCACCAGACAAACACGAATCTGTCCATCTATACAGTGTTTTTGTTTGTTTTTAGCTTACGTGGAGATATTTGCTTGTGCGTTGATGCTGATTTCCAGGCTCTGATTGACAGGGGTGTACAGCTGAGCTCTGTTGTTTGGGGTTGGAGGCAGAAACTTGGGCAGATAGAGTCCCTCAGTGCAGGACGGCACCACAGGATCCACTGGAAAAATTAAGAAAACACACGTTTTGTGCCTTTCATGGTTAGCAGTTAACTTAAGTAGCATTAACTCTAAAATCTGATGGTCTGCACTCACCTAAGAGATTCAAGCTTAAGCATATAGCAGCCTGTGAAAATGTGAAATCTGACCTTTTATAGCAAACTGGATAGGAAGTTTGCTGAGAGTGTTGTGGGTAGTTATCGTCGTCTGAACTTTGTTAGTGTGAGTCAGGTTGATAGTCTGCCTGGGAAAGTCCTCCATCACCAGCTGTACGGCGTACGAACCTTCATTACTGCTGCTGTTCGGGCTGAATGACAACGAACAAGACTGCAAACAGATGGAAAAGGAAGACAAGGCCACAGTTTTCTTTGGTGCAATTAAATGCATGTAGGCAAAAAAGATAAAATTCACATTAGTCCTGTTCAGCTGCTTCAGCTACAGTGATCCTGCTCATGCTGTTCACATTTACATTTACTCAAGACATGGACTCAGATTTAATGACACAGGATTTGAGAAATGTAATGATCTGCTGGCTACTCACTGATGAGAGTTTGAGAACGGAGGGCGGTGTACAGGGATTACACTCCGGTATTGTGTTGCCATATCTGCATTTAACCTCGTCTCCGTCCGGGTCAAACGCCAACAGGTTGAAATCTCTCTGACAGTTTGAAGGAACTCTGAGAGAGAGAAACATAAATGGCTTTGACATTTGTTTCAAAGTTGTCTCAGGCTTCCTGTGTGACCTGACAGAGAGGAACCACACATGTGCTGCTCAGCTGACATGGTGTTCATGCCTTTTACACTTCAGCGGCTCTATATGAGAGAGAGCTCCTCACAGACACTTATCTTCTTACTCTGGAGGTCATCTGTCTGTTTGCAGTGCATCCATTTGTTTCAGCTACTATCATCATGGCCTTGTGCAATTCTCCTGCATTTGTTTCCACTGAAGCCTGAGTCAGGCATCCAAGCAATGTAAAGGCACATGTAAAAACATCATCAGATGAGGAAACTGCAGCCGGTTAGTTTAGTTTAGCATAAAGATTAGAGACAACGGGTAACAACTGGCTGCAGCACCTCTAAAGCTCACTCATTTAAATACTTTATTACATTTGTTTAATTCACGCAACAATCAAGGACAAACATTCAAAGGCAAATTTACCCTTTTATTCAGAAGATTCTTGAAACGAGTTGATTGTTTAGATATGAGAAAGTAGCTTGTGTATATTAGGAGGGTTAGACGACCAGGGGAACAGAAACAGTGAGGAGGCTCACCTCACAGCGGGCAGCATGGTGGTCTGGGGGGATCTGTTGGCTTGACCAGTGTCAGACCGGTTCCTCAGCTCCACCACAGTCACAGCTCTCCAGTGTACAATACCGTTTTTGTTACTTATCCAGGCAGCATCCGCTAACCTGTGTTGGAAGATCATGAAAAGGTCAGTTTTTACTGCACAATACAGAATCAGTGTGTACTCGTGTACTGTGAGTGTGTACAGCTAACATAAAATATATCAAAGGTGTAAAGAAATCCCAGTTTTTGCATGACATCATCAGACCAGCAGCACCGAATCTCCAAACTAAATTTTCATTTAAGTAATTACAGTTCTTCAAACTTAATTGAGCTTTTGACATTTTGGGAAAGGAGGTTTGGATTTTCTCTTTTTTCTTCTGTGTTGATTTGTTGATTTTTGGTCCTCAGTGAAACATAATGTCCTGTTTTTGGCACCGTCACTCACTGCAGCTGAAACAGAGCATTCGTGGGAACCTGTCGGGTCATGACCCCCTCTGTCTGACACCACTCTCCGTCGCCCTCCTCGTCCACCGTGTGTACAGTAAAGTTTCCAGTCCCACAGTTAGAATTGAGGCAGGTCCACTCGTCAGTTTGTTTGCAAGAGTGGAAGTTCAGTTTATAGCGAAGGACCACCTGAAACGTTACAGTGACGACGTGTTATGGCATTAATGACAGCATCCATGAATCAAAAATGTTGAGAAAATCCTGTTTTCTTTGGATGGTTCAGGCCTGAGGATTTTAAATCCTTTATCATAAATCATATTAGGCTACAGAACCTCCTTTCACATTGTTCTTAGGACTTTCTACCCACATCCCTCAAACACTGTTTCAAACAAAAGGTGAATAAATTACATTAGAAAGAAGCTGTACGTACCTCCATGAATCCAGCTGGGTGAGTGTTTTTTGGGTAGTAAGTCATCACCGTGCCATAAAAATGAGATGCCTGGACGCTGCAAACCAGCAGCAGCAGCAGCAGAGAGGTGGACATCATGACTCCGTCCACACGAAGACACCAAGTCAACACCAACATCAACACTTGTACTTCCAAGCAGCCTCTCCTTCACTCTCTCTCCCTTTTTCTGTTGGCTGTCACCCACACAGGAAGGCTACCTAAGCTAAAATCCGACAACAGCCTGAGCTGAGACAATGGGTTAGTATGAAGAAATATTTCTTGTTGACAGAAGATTACGATCAGATCAGTGCAGACAAGAAGAAGAAGAATCAGAGGGACAATCCCCGTTTTATTTGTCACACAGGTACATCCTCATGCACACACACACGTCATGCACTGGTGAAATTTTTCCTCCGCCTTTAACCCATCCTGGTCGTCCTTCCTCCGCGGCAGAGCGGTGGGCTGCCATCCGACCGGTGCCCGAGGACCCAGTTCTTTTTGTCACCATTGGTCAGGTGGTGATCTTCTTGCATGTTTTTAGTGGGGGTATTTTTATGGCGGATATTTTATGGCCCAGGTGAACACGAGGAGAACACGCAAACTCCACACAGACAAGCCCTTTTCCTCGAGCAGCAGGCACCGAAGGTGGAGGTGCCCCGGTGCCCACAGCGAGAATCGAACCCAGGAGTGAGACAGTGTTTCCACTGTGCCACCGTGCCACCGAGACAACGCGGTTGTCTTAATTCCAAGAGTGTCAAAATGATTTTTATTTGTAAACACAAGGTAGAAATCATCTCTCGTGTTGCCGTCCATTCAAACATTCATCAGGTATGTTCTTCTTTTCTACAAGTCGACTCGTTTCTCCAAAGTGCTACAACTTTCAGTTTCCCACCAACAAGGTGTGGATCAAAGAAAGAGGAAGTAAAACACTCCGAGTCTGTCTGGAATTTGTGCCCCAACAATAAACAATGAACCACCTGATGTCTGAAGAGACAGCACTCCTGAGTGAAGACCATCACTGTCTCATAGTTGGACATAGAGGGGGGGAAAAAAGGCTAAAAAAGGGCTAAAATGACAAAAGGTAAACAGTACAAGAATGTCAGGTGAGGTGATGTAACATTAAGGAAGTAGCATGTAGTATTTAAAGAATCACAGGTTCAATCCAGCTGTCAGCACAGAAAAGCGGACCGTCCATACTAACACCTTAAAACTCAGGACCCATTAACGTGTACATGTTCAGTCACATACACTCACAAATAACAGATTGTAAAAAGTAAAATACAGGATAAAATGTGTGATTTTCTGCCAAACTCTGTGGTTTTGACTCAGTGGTTTTCTGTGTGTTGTGATGTGTCACGATGTCTTTTGGACGCAGCTCCTCCTTCCTGTCCTTGGCAGATTTTGATGGCTTCACCGTGAATCACTGCTGATTAAATCATTGTTGGATTATCGTGTCCTCAGACTGAATTCTGATATGTATTCATTTTGAATATGATTTAGATTTGTTTTCTTAGATTTATTTAAAAGATGAAATCCTCTTCTATTTTTACTTAACCTCTGAAAATTGTAATGTCCTCGATCTAGTTTACATGAAGCTGCCTGTCTCGAAAAATATAATGGAGAGCACAGTAAAGGCAGCGAATTGAGAATAGTCATTATGTCTTGTAAAATGTTTAGTTATGCAGTTAAAAATCTTCTCATGTATTCAGGTTTCACCTTGAAAATACTACTTTTTACTTCTCTACGTTTATTCAACTGCTATAGTCACTTTGATTTTGCATGCAAGACATATGATGTTGTCATGAAATATGATGCAGTGTTGTGGATTAAAGGCTCCTCAGACCCTCACAGGTGTTTTCAGTTATGTTGCTGGTTAGACCTGCTCAGGCCAAAGCTCTGCTGAGATTTACCTGAGGTCATCATGATAATAAATCATTCTCTTTTCTTTTTTTGTTTAATTTATGTTTGTGCGCACCTTGAACACTCCATATTTCAACACTTTGAAAGGGGCCAATAAGCATAATGAGTACTTTTACTTTTGACTTGTACTTATTTTTACACTTATTGTTACTTTACTCAGGTAAAGGATCTGAGTACGTCCTCCACCACCGACAGAGGGTGTAAACCAGCCCGACACCTCCACATTTGCCCCGTGCTCGCACAGACCTTACACACCCGTAACGGACGCTTTGTACGAGCACTTGAACGCAGCCCTGGCTGGCGCCTTTGAACCCGCCCATCCCAACCGAGCTCGTTCATTGGTCGAGCGCGCTGTCCATCATAACCGTGACTCAGATCACAGTCATGTGACTCATGTTTTTGTTATTTCGCTTCCGCCTTCAGTGTTCTCACCGTGTCATGTGGATGTCAAAGCAGCAAAGTGACAGGCTTTGGGATTGAAATCTCCCCAGCGACTCTTTCTTAAATCTCTGCCTGGGGTCTCAAGGCTCTCCGCCGCAGGAAGGACTCTTCCGGAGAGCGTTAGGAAAGGCCGGGGTCCGGCGGGAGCGATGGCGGACGGGGAACGGTCGCCGCTGCTGTCCGAGCAGCACGACGGGACCAACGGCTTCTCTCCCGGGGGCAGCTCGCATGGATATCCGTCAAAGCCGCAGAGTATGTCAGCCATGTCGTTTGCCACCCGATACAGATGTATTTAGAGCAAAGTAGACAAGTTTAGTTTGTTTTGAGGCTGCGGAATGTCGTCAACTCGTAAACAAATGTTAGCTAGTAGTTTAAGCTAGCTAGCTAGCTAGCAGTTTGGCAAACGTTAGCTGTAACCTTAAATAATGACGTGAACACACGGAAATTGACCTCACACACAATTTATGTTTGGTTACTAAAGTTTATTAACGTTTTTAGGCTGCCTCAGTGTAGTGAGAGTGAAACCAAACATACACACCATGAGCAAGTGATGTGAAGCTGAAGTTGGGCAAAGAAAATGGGCTGTTTTATCAAAAAGAACGAATGAAACCGGTCTGTGGTCCGTTTGGTTGGTGCATCCATCTCGCTGGACACAGGGTCAAAGGTCAGCCAGGCTCTGTAGCAGCTGTGTCACACCGGGCTCTGGGGGGATCTGAAGGGCTGACAGACGAATCAATAATGAAAATAATAAGCCCAAACTCAGGCCCAGGTACTGAAGTGTTCACCGTGGTATCCAGACGATATGCTTCTTTATATGCTCTTAAATTCGTCATTATCGTCTCTCTTTCTTCTGTCTTCCTGTGTTGTTTCCTATTAACTGTGACTTCCTTCCCTACCTGTGTTTCTCTTGATAAAGTGTGGCCCTTAGGTGTGTCACTCATAAATAGTCCCACGTTAACTGACCTAGTTGTTTTACAGTGGCCAACCTGTGGCTCGCTGCTAGTATGTAGTTAATGTTTGAAGAGGAGGTTGATGTGACGCCGTATCAGCTGTGATGAGTCCTCCCATCAGGTGACAGCAGGGAGAGTCAGGGTTTGGTTTGATTGTTGTGCACAGAAACAGGTTTCAATCTCTACATCACCATTATGGCGGCTATGAATCTGACTGTTTACCCACTGTGTGTCTTGATATACAGAATAACTTGATAAAACTGTTGCACGAAGCAGAGCACAGGAAGCTGTACTCAAACGTGTGGTCAGGTACCAGAGAGGGTAAACCACTCGTTTCGTAAACATCCAACATTAGAGAAGTGTGTTTTCTTTCATAAATAACAAGATGAAGAGTCTGCAGCCGTGGTAGCAGCTCAGGGCGTCTCGAAAGTCAGCATGCTAACCTGCTCACAGCCTTAGTGCAGCGTGTTAGCATGCTGATAGCTGCTAATAGCAATAAATTAACTTCAGACCTGATGATGGTGATGCATGAAAAGTCATTACAGTTTATCCCCCTGGGACCACAAATGTCTGTACAGACTTTCACCGCAATCCAGCGAGTATTCTCTGAGATGTTTCACTCTGGGAAGTCGTGGAGCTTAAAACAGTTTCCTCCTGGTCGCCCCTCTCTCCAGCTTTGGCGCCGTTCCCCAGCTCGGTGTTTCCGGGTGAGGCTCCACCCCCGTACTCGCCACAGGGCAGCCCGGACAGCAGCAGCGCTCCGGTCATCAGCTGTCGGGTCTGTCAGAGCGCCATATCGGTGGAGGGCAAGACGCACCAGCATGTGGTGAAGTGCAGCATCTGCAACGAAGCGACGGTGAGTCACGCAGAGGTGGATCAGATCAGACCGGCGGCTTTGGCCTCCAACCATGCCCGCTCTCCGCTCTCTGACAGGGCTGTCTGAACATTGATTTGTCCACTTGTCCACCTTTTGTCCAGTCATCTGTGCTACAGTCAAGCAGCTGTCAAACAAACTGTTCCTTTAAGAATATTTAAGAAAACACTTTAAAAAAAACCCTTTCCTGTTATCAGACCTAATCAGCATTTATGCTGGTTGTTCCAGCGTTTCGTTCTGGTTTTGCTTCGAGACCAAACACTGTGTGCTTTGATTCCTGTGTTTCTGCATCAGACTGCAGCACTGACATTGTTAGCATTGCATGTTTATGCATTATACACAGTTTTTATTTGGTGTCACATGTTTGTTTCTGCAGCTGTAGCCACTCGGTTTTCCCACAGGAATATGGAACATCTTTAACCAATACTTGAAGCTTAATTATAGACGTTAAGTCTCGTTTGTTAGCTTGCTGCCAGGTTAGAAACATATAATATCAAACTGTTGTACTGACTCGTGTTTCAACAACGTTTCCCATCTCAGGAATCTTTCAATCTGAGAATGTGCAGAATCTCTGCTGATGAAACCACTGAGGTTTATTTAAAAACCCAAAATAGGGGAAAACCTGCTCACTGACACTGAAAACATGTTGTGTTTTAGGTCTCTTATCCTTCTCTCCTTTGTGACTTCGTCCCTCTCTCTGCAGCCGATAAAGAACGCTCCCGTTGGAAAGAAGTATGTCCGCTGTCCTTGTAACTGTCTGCTGATCTGCAAGGTCACGTCGCAGAGGATCGCCTGTCCAAGACCATACTGGTGAGACAGAGGAACAGGGCGGGATTATTTGTCACCCGTCTCACTTTGGCTTGTAATCGCACCATCTGTGCAGAGGAGCCATTCATCCAGCAGCCGTTCATTCACTCATTCACACAGTCATGGATGAGCTGCTGCTCTTTTCAAAGCTTTCTGCTCGTACAGCTGGCCTGAGGAGTTCTTTCAAAAGCTTCTTAAAATTTTATTGTTTGAGCTGCAACAGATAAGAAAGGTTTTCACAGAAATGAAGACGTCTGTCTGCGAGCGACTCAGTGACGATCGCGTGTCCGCTGTGAACGCAGGTTCGAAACTGAGGAACCGTGGAGGAAAAAAAGAGATCTGAAAGAGCAAAGCGTCATCTGGACTGTTTTTCATTTCTTAAAATCACAAATCCGCTCAGTTCCTGAACTTTATATCCACATTCAAACGGACAAACAGAGCTCCAACA
The DNA here is from genome assembly GCF_051107435.1 of Chaetodon auriga. Taxonomy (NCBI): domain Eukaryota; kingdom Metazoa; phylum Chordata; class Actinopteri; order Chaetodontiformes; family Chaetodontidae; genus Chaetodon; species Chaetodon auriga. The sequence continues at coordinate 2,628,892 of NC_135097.1, forward strand.
AAACAGACAGTGACAGAAATTCGCTGTGATGGATAAGAAAACAGGAACATTAATGGACTTTGACCTGTTAGCTGTCAGGCTGCTCGTTGTCTGAAAGTCAGTGGAGATGCGTTTAACAAAAAATAGACGTATTCAATAATTTGAGAAATTTAAAAATGTTTTATTTTAAAATGTAATGTTTTTTTTAATGCCAGTAAACGCATCATCAACCTGGGACCAGTCCACATCGGCAGGGACAGTCCTGAACCGCAGCATCAGCCCGTCGGCATCCGCGTCATCTGTGGACACTGCTCCAACACATTCCTGGTAGGACACACACACACACACATGCACACACACACGCACACAGGACAGCTGCCTCACATCAGATCCAGCTTCACACTTCCTGTCTCTCTTCCAGTGGACTGAGTTTTCAGACCGGACCTTGGCCCGATGTCCACACTGCCGAAAAGTGTAAGTTCTAATAATTCTGTGTGAGAGACATCCAGACGTGTCACAACTGTCCCACAGGTGTGTGGTGTTGTTAAATATTCCTCCTGCTTTTATTTCCAGCTCTTCTATTGGCCGGCGGTACCCCAGGAGGAGGAGCCTGCTGTGCCTCCTGCTGTTCGTCGTCCTCGCCGCCTCCACTGCAGGACTCATGGTGAGCGTCTGTGTGTGCAAAGAACAATAATGATAATTTATGATTATTTAGAAGAACATGTTGCTTTTTCTGGACACTGTCAGATGTTTAGAAGATCTTTAATGATTAGAACATTCGAACACACCATGTTTGGACGTAGACGCTTCTTTTGTGGTTGTAACGTCCCACATGTGTGTGTCTCTCTCAGGTCGGGACGTGGAAGTCCGCCCAGAACTCGAAAGGGATCTACGTGTCCTGGGTTCTGCTGATCCTGCTCGGCCTGTTCACCATGGTCAGAACCATCTACTGGAGGTGTCTGAAAATCAGCGACCCCATATCCAACATCACGTAGGGAGAGAGAGAAGGAAGGAAGGAAGGAAGGAAGGAAGGAAGGAAGGTGAGAGGGCTAGGGGATGAGCAGAAGGAGGAAAGGAGTTGACATTGTGGGGAGAAGCAGAAAAAGGAGCGATGAAGAGGAAAACAGATGTTTGTCAGATCAGAAATATTAGAAATAAAATTCCACATTCACACCAAATTGGATTTACCATAAACTCGAGCTGCCAGTGGTCAAGAAGTGAGACATGGAGGCTTCTCCTTGTTGTTGTTGTTGTTGTTGGATGGTTGTTGCAGAGAGGTGAGAGGAAGAGGAGGGTAGAGTGGAGACGAGCAGGCAGGACAAAAGAAAGCAGAGTGTTTGTTTTTGCTCAGTCGTCTTCTTCATGTTAGACTAACATGTTGTTTCAAAGCCTGATTGGAGCTGCCAGCGGCTGTTCTGTACACAACGCTTATTCAATCTGGTCAGTTTTTAACTTTTCTGCCCCCAAATGAATCCGTGTTGACTCTAGAGAAATGAAACGATAAGAAAAAGGTAATGAGATGCAGGTATCAGATGAGTGTCTGTGTGGACGGACGGAGGGACGAGTGTGCTGAAGAGGTTTTCATCAGCCTTTAAATGATCTGCTCATACCGAACGAGAGAAAAACAAGAATTCATCTGAATCAAACTGAGCATGAGAGGAAACAGTGTGCTTATTCGTTTTTGACTCATCTTCTTCGCCGGTGTCACATTTCTGAGCCTCTCGTTACGTTTTCTGGATCCAAACTGGATGGTTTTCAAACTGATGACGGCTAGAAAAAGAAATAAGCGCTTCCCATTTAAAGGGACATTTGGGGAAATTCGCCTCTTTGCTGAGACTTAGATGAGAGTATTAATACCTCTCTCACATCTGTATGGTAAATATGCAGCTACAGCCAGTTAGCTTTGCTTAGCATAAAGACTGGAAGCAGCTCACTAAGTAACTTGTTATATTTCCTTTGTTTAGGTGGTAATACATGAAAAACCAGATGTGCTCGTACTGGGTGTTCTACCGTTGGAGGGAGTCAGGCTAGCTGTTTCCCCCTGTTTCCTGTCTTTATGCTAAGCTAAGCTAATCACCGCTTCTGGCTGTAGCCTCTTATTTAATACACAGACATGAGAGCAGTATTGATCTACTCTTGGCAAAAAAAGTGACTTTGATTGTTTCTCAGAATGTTTAACTATTTTTTTAATATTTACTTTTAGCTGATTTATTTTTAGGATTAAAACTCTTCAATCAGTCAGTTGGATTGAACAGTTTTACTGGGATCACCGTACAAACCTCTCACCAACCACGAAACATCTCAATAAGTACATAAAGTACACATATCACTGGAATGCAGTTTTTACAAGGAACCACATGTGTGTTTTGTTTGGGGCATTTTTCATGAAGTGGAAAATTCAAGAGGCTTTCTGTGTGATCAAATGTGCTAATTTGACAGGATATTATTTAAAATATGCTTGTTGTTGATAACATGCAGGACGTGGTGATGGACGTGTAGTTAAAGTCAGTACAGGATGGACACGGGGACATTTCTGAATCAGTAGACGGGCATCAGTTCAGAGTGCCGTCGTTTTCTTGTTATTTTTTCAGTCCGGTCCATCTCACGCAGGGATTTAAAGGCTTTAGGCTGACGGGATGATGACTTATCCAGAGCTTCTAACCCGGACTGGAAATGAGCGAAACGTATGATTTCAGAAAAAAACGCTTCATGTTCTGCTGTGTTTTTTAACTAAAACTCAGAAAGTGCAGTTTCACCTGTTTGAATCGCTGATCTAAACCACCTGAAGCACACTGGGGTTGCTGTATTCACCTTTTAAATTCACACCTTTCTGATGGGATCAAAGCGAGTTGAGCTGACACACCAGTCAAACCTGCTCAGTGTCTCTGTGCTTCAGTGTAAATATACTCAGTAGATGTTGATTATTATGGACTGTACAGAATTATCAGATCTCTGCTTCCCTCTTGTGGCTGATTAATGTAAGTACCTGCTTACTGTGAAACATGTTGCACTACATTGTACTGATGTACTACTAACGTATGTTTTTGTCGATGTTGTTCAGGTGGATGGATTGTTTTTTTGTTTTCTATAATGTGAAACAAAGTAATACTTTTAACAAGGTCCTCCGACTGATGTCTCTTATTTTCAATCGTTAGCTTGTATGTGATGCAGGATTTGATGATTTTAATACTGAATTTTAACTTACATGGGAAAATATTACCAAGGAACTAAGACCACTAATATCAGAGATAATTGTTCTTGAACCCTAAATAAATGATGACCCCTGACACCTAAAGCCCTGCATGAACTGACCAAAGGTTTGTGTTTTTAAAGGCAAAATAAAATCTTACAGTTTGAAGCTCGAAAAGTTAGAAATAACCACGTTCATTGTAGTTTGTAAGCAGCTTAAAACAAACTAAAGCAAAGACTAATTATAGAGAACGAGGGAATTGATCTTAATTCAGTTTTTACTCTTTGTTATTTAATTTAAATGTTTGTAAGAAGTTACTAAACCTCTTTTCTTTCTGTGCGTTTACCACTGAGAACCACTAGAGGTCACTGTTCTGTCAGGCAGCGAGAGAGGCGACACCAGCGGCACCCAGTACAGTTTACAGTACTTTAAATCACGATGTCCGTACATGATCAGCTTTACTCCCCAAACGCCAAAGGCTTTCTGTAGAGCCACTGTTTGGTTTGTCCCTTCTGGGCTACTGTAGAAACACGGCAGCCTGTTTTTTTCTGTGTATGCCTTCAAGTTCAGAAGGACATCAACTCCATTAAAGCAGCAGTTTTATCACAGTTCCTGGATCAGCACATCCTGGTGACTTGATTACTTCTTTATCAAATAACAAAATTTGAATCTGCTTTGGAAAAAGTTGATGGTGGTCAAAAATATTAATTTATACTAATGTGACACTGAAATGTCTCTGAGGGCTGAAAGCTAGAATACTGTTCTTCTTCTGTCACTTATTACACAAACATTCCTGTAAGTCTGCTCGTTCGGTGGTTGAGAGGTCGTAGACAGACCTGCCGTCGAGCTCCGGGTCGATGGAGTGTTTGCAGGCATGTTGGAAAAGTTGGCTCCCTGTGATGGCATGAATCAGTCGAACGTAGTGATGCCTGATATTTTCCCTCGTCTGCACATCTATTTCCTCTCTCTCTCTCTCTCTCTCTCTCTCTCTCTCTCTCTCTCTCTCTCTCTCCCTCTCTCTCTCTCTCGCCGTCGGTGTCTCTCGCCCTCTCCAGCTGCCGGCTCAGAGGGACGGGTGTAGCGCCATGCAGCGTTCTCCTGATTCGTCTTTCAGTCTCTCGTGGCTCGAATCCTGCTGAGCCACGAACGGCTTAAGCCCTCAGAAATCTGAAACGCTCGAGTTCTGGAACCCCCTTGGTTTACGGGATGCCTGAAATCCCTGGATATCGGAGGACTTACGTTTTGTGGAACTGGAAAGATTTACTGACTTAGTTTTGCTTTGGTTTATTTGTTTTTAACTTATTATCCGGTATTAAACTCGGCTGGTAATGATCTATTACCCGCACCCTGTGAAAGCGGGACCATCGTCTGATTTTCCAGAAATGCGGGAGATTCATCACCTCAAGAAGTCTTTAATTTATACAACATGGAAATAACTCAAACAAAATAGCAAGAGAAAAGGCCTCTTCGTGACGTTTTACCTCCTAATTTTGGGATTTATCTTTGGATTTGGAAGTGCTCGTGCTTCCCAACCTGAAACTCAGACTGACTCCAAAGTAGACGTGTACATGTTAAGTACCGTGTCATTAAGAAGGTGTGTGCTGTACGTTTGTGTGTGTTTGTGTGCATGTATTTGTATGTGTGCGTTTGACCATGTTGGAGGAAAAGAAGGCCCAGGGTTCTCGGCAACAGAGCTCAGCGGACTCAGGTCTCCCAAAAACATCAAAGATCAACAGCAGCGCCCGTAACTTGGCTAAAACCAACCACATCTCAAAGAGCAGCAACACCATCAACCCTGCACGCCGGTGAGTGCAACTGAGTAATGCAACCACGCATGCAGCTCACTGTCACTTTGTTTTATTAATGTGTTTACAGTAGACGACAGCAGGTGTGCAAAGTTTTAAGCAAACAAAACCAGTCATTTATGGTGATCAACATTCAAAGAAAAGAAAAACTAAACTGTTCGCTCTCTCAGAGTCCGTCAGGCAGTTCACATCGGCGGTATTGTGAACAACAGAGCCAATCATTGGCGAGATAGCTTGCAAATGTTAGCCAGTCATTCATTAGCCTCAGACGGCTAAAACGATCATTTGAAAGCAAGTTTGTCACACAGTGTTAGCCAGGTTGTGCTACCTACACTACAGTCTTTCACCTACCCACCTATTTGTTCTAACTTTATGACACAAGCTACTGAAGTTAGCCAGGTCATGCTAATTAAAATTTGCTAACTATCTATGTAAGGTAACATATTTAGCTAATGCTACAATCTTTCATTAACCCACCTATTTTTTCTAATTTTATGACACATTTTGGGATTTTGTTGACTTAACTAACTAGCTTGCAAACGTTAGCCAGCCATTTATTTTCCTCTGACGGCCAAAATATGACATGAAAGCAAATTTGACATACAGCATTAGCAGACACAGACCAGTGAAACTAGCCAGGTTGTGCTAGCTAAATTTTGCTAGCCACCTATGTAAGCTAACATATTTAGCTATCTCTACAATCTTTCTTTTGCCCATTTAATTTCCTCACACTGTCACGGCACATTTATTAAAGGCCTGTTCCCTAAAAGAAAGGAATGTGAGGAATTAGCTGATTTATATGGAAGCTAAGAACGGCCGCGCTCGCAATTCTTTTCTCCATGAAATTAAGGTGGGAGGAAGTTAATGTCTTTTAAAGGCTAAAAATGAACAGCTTGGCGATTTAAATCAAGTAAAAAGTAAAGGTTTGCAGGCTTAAAACTGTCTGTCAGCCATGTAGAACTGTTGGTAATGATGTCTTCTATCCACAGTGAGTCTGAAGCGAATGCATTCTTCTGTGGCCATGTGTGCATATGGAGCAATTAGCAAGTGTGAAATAGTCCTCTGGTATTAACCCTTGCCTGCTTTGCTGACCCTATGGCTAAAACAAGAACACAACTGTGTGTGCGAGTGTTATGTATGTGTGTGGGGGTGTTTCATCTGTCTAAATCCAAGGCTTTAAAAGTTTTCTTCAGCTATGCGTGTCACACTGTCCAGACACAATGAACCACCCGACACATGTTGCTCAGTTTCAGCTGATGGCAGCAGGTGACGGGAACAGGTTTCCGTAGATTTATTCATGTGATTTAAACTTTAATTCTTTAATCCAGGAGAGAGCTGTGCCATTTAAACCAGAGTTACTCCAAAAGAAATATCTTCTGTGGGTGTTGTAATCCAAACAAAGTACAGAAAAGTACCCAAAGCACAAGTGTTGATGGGTAGAAGGAGATTGATAGAGATGTCCACTGGCCAGCTGATAGCACTGAAAAGGGAAGCAGAACAGGGTGACATCAGAACAGATCATATTTAGCTCCTTCTTCAAGTGGAGTGAACAGAAAAGGTTAAAAGCACAGATTACAAATCTTCGATTACAAAGCCTGGAATTTGTAATTGGGTACATCGAACATAAAGAACAAACCTTTCCCGCTTTTATTTGGACCAAAGAAAACAAACTGTCACCCTCACTGCACATATCCAAGGACATTTATAATTGGAATACCTTTTTCTTCAAGTCCAGCGTTCAGTGACCTTGACCAGAAGTCTTTCGGTTAAAGACGAGTGCAGTGCCCGTTCAAAACAGCCAAAGATAGCATTCAACTTAACAACAAACATGAGACGACAAACTGGCTGCTAACAGCTAGCTATTTAGGACCAGGCTGTTTAGCTGTTCTTCTTCTGTTCTGGATGTTCTGCGAGCGAGAGCTGCACAGTGTGTGCTTCTGGCTATAATAACACACTGCTAACACTGTAAATGTGTCCTGTAGACCTCAAGAACTCGCACTCAACCCTCTGTCCTCGGCTGTCACTCGCCAAGTGACAAGTTGATCAGATGAACGGTTGATGAGAAAATTGGACAGATGTGCAAACAGACAGACAGACAGAGACTCCTTCCATTTTAGTTCGATGGTTAAAGATGACGGAGTAAAGAATTTACTGGCAGGTCACAGTCCATCATGCCGGATGAAGACGTTGCTTTGCTCTTCTTCATCGTCATGAATCGTCATCACCAACAAAACAATAGAAAGTCAAACAACTTTCAAATCTTTGGACGACTTCTTCACTCCACTCCGTTTGTCTTCCTCCATCGGCTTCACTTTCTCAGCATCTTCTGTTTTCATTCATTTCTGTTGCGTTGGCTCGATGTGGTTTACGTCACTGTTTCCTCACAGAGATCCATCAGTTCGTTCATCCATTCACCCATCGCTTCATTCATTCACTGCCTCTTGCCTTCATTCCTCCATACAGCATTCATTTATTCATTCGTTCACTCACTGGACAAGTTGGAACACCAAGCCACTGACCCCCTATACAGATTTACTCAAGTACAATTTTGAGGTAGTTGTACCTTATTTAAGTTTTTCAATTTACTGCTACTTTATACTTTTACTCCACTGCATCTGTTTTATTTTATTTAGTCTGAAATGGGTGATTCTGCACAGTGAGTACTTGTAGCAGAGTATTTCTACACTGAAGTAAAAGATCTGAGTACTTCTCATCATCATCATTCATTCATTCATTCATTCATCATCTCATCTTTCAGGCATCAATTCCTGAATTTAACATGTCGTTTTTTAAAATGCGACGCCGTTCAGAGACTCAGCTTTCCGACTTCCAGAGGAGTCGAGTGTCTAAACTCTTTAAAATCGAACAGTTTTATTTCCTTTGGCAGCGCAAAGTCTTGAACGATGGAGCAGAACCAGTAATTCCAAAAAGCTTTTAATAGTTTTCCTCGGACAGCTGAGACACCAGGCTTTTATTACTCTGTGTGTGTGTGTGTGTGTGTGTGTGTGTGTGTGTGTGTGTGTGTGTGTGTGTGTGTCCGCGACACCATGCCTTGAGGCCATTATGGGCCTCGGCTGGGTTTTGATGGGACGATAACATAAAGGGAAGTAAACCCAAGACGACTCTCCGCTGTGTGAGCATTAATGTGAGCTAAAGTGGAGGAGAGGGGAGAAGAGATGGCGAGAGAGAGACGGGGACAAACCTGAAGGGATGAACGAGTGAGAAGGAAAAGGTGGACAGAAGGAGAGAGTGAATGTGTCTGTCGGAGAGAGAGAGGGATGTTTTTATGCAAGGTGTGAAATAGCTTTGGTCTGAAGCAAAGCTTTGCTCTGAGCTCTCTGTTGCTGTGGATTTAGATGGTGGATTTAGGAGTGTTTATGTGTGTGTGTGTGTGTGTGTGTGTGTGTGTGTGTGTGTGTGTGTGTGTGTGTGTGTGAGTGAGCGAGCGAGCGAGCGAGCGAGCGAGTGGGAGTAAATCTGATTTACCTCCATGTCCTCCTTGTCTCTATTTTCAGGTTTTATCACAGCTCTGTCATCTGATGCTTGTATCACATTTTATATAAAGCCTGATTTACAGCCACACACACACACACACACACACACACACACACACGCGCGGTTTTGAGGTGTTTCCGCTCTTGTGATTCCTTCGTTAATATTCATGTGGACCTCTGCCCATCGCCTCTCTGTCTGTGACACACGTTGATGAAAAGGCTGAAGTGACGTCATTTTTTGGGAGTTCACGGCTAACGAGCAGCTCGTTAGTCAGCAGATCGTCCAGGTTTAACGACACCGTGAGAGCTCCTTCAGCCCAAACACACGCTGACCTTGTGCTGCGACCTCTGCGGTAGCGTCGTCTCCGTCACGCACACATTTAGCCTACACACTCACCATATGACCAATCACCTCGTAAATTTTTGGGAGGGTTTTGGTTTTTGGAATGTGTGACGGCCGTGATGGTCACTGTGTGTGTGTGTGTGTGTGTGTGTGTGTGTGTGTGTGTGTCAGAACGAGAGAACAGGTGTGTATTAAAGTGCAGCTGCTGCTTTTCCCCCGTTTGGGTTTTCTTTTCGCTTCTTTTTCCTGTCGCTTATCGTTTCTCCGTCACTCTTTATCGCACAAACTCTCCTCTTGAAGTTCACACTCTCGTGTTTCAGTGTTCTGTTCTTCCACCTGTTGACCGTTAACACTTTAGCACCACGTTCCGCGCGGTCCTTCCTCCAGTCTCCCTGGTTTCACTGGTTCCACTGCTTCCTGTTTGGAGGTTCTTTTCATGTGCTTCATCAGCTCTGACTCCTCTTCTCAAAGGAAGGTGCATTGGATCTTGGATTGGCCGTCTGCACAGGGTGTTTTATTTTGAAAATTTACTGGATTCTCTACACCGTTCCTATGTCTGACTTCCTGTCTGGCTGGATCTGCTCATTGCAGATTGATGTTGTTGATCGAAATAGATTTGGTGTGTGTAGCTACTCCTCTGGGATGCCACTGAAATGAAGATGGAAGGCGCCCGGTGGAATTGCACTCCTTGTCTAGAATGGCAGCGATCAGTTTTGTGGGACGCATTGCGGACAGGAAGTGGACATTATTTGCTCTGTGGAGTTCAGGAGTAACACTGCGGCTTAGTTAGCTTTAGGTGTCCTGATAACTGGATTTACCCTCCTTTGGACAGAGCCAGGCTTGCTGTTTCTCTCTACCTCCAGTCTTTATGCTAAGCTAAGCTAGCCGTCAGCTAGCTGCAGCATGAGAGTGGCATCAATCTTTCAAACAGCTTGTTTAATTGCACCCCTAACGAGTTCCCAGCCAATCAGCACATTGCCCTCTCAAAGCTACGATGTGGAAATACAGGAAAAGATACTCACCAAGATACCCAAGATACTTTCAGCTGGTTAAATACAAAGTGTACTGCGCAGAGGCCGTGTATGAGAAAATATTGGATTTTTTTTTTCTCCACTTGTTTAATGCAGTAATCTCATGACCAGATATTTCCAGCAGCTCCAGTGAGAGCAGGAAACGTTCCAGTAAACTGGAACAGCAGCAGCAAGCATCAGGCTACATGTGTGTTTTCTGGACAGAAAGTCACCTCAGCACAGATTCGTGCTCACTTATGAACTGTTAGCGTTGTGCGTTTGAGCCAATCGGATCACTTCGTGTTGGACTCCATTAGCTCATCCAGCTGTGAAAAGAGTTTCTGGGTCAACCAGCCTCAGAATCGGGTTATTAAGTGTGATCGCTGAGGACAGGACAGACAAGGGAGACGGTACAGAGGCTGAGACAAGAGAGGAAGATCAACTACTCTGCTGTTCATGGAATCATCTAGAACTGAGAGTTTATCTGCTCCTCACAAATGGTGTTACGTTATTATTACTTCGCCTCCTTTGACTGGGTTTATATATACGGTTTATCTATATTTATAGTCTCCTGAAATAGTGAACGTCCTGAAGGCGACGTATCAGGTTTGCTGTATGTGTCCGAGACGGGACGACACGAAGCTCAGCGGTGATGAAAACCCTCCTGAGATGTAAATGAAGCCGAGGTGTGATGATGCAAGTCAAGCTACACACACACACTTCACACACACACACACACACACACACACACACACACACACCCTCTCTGTATCGCTGTCATTTCCAGCTGTCCGTCTCATTCGAGCTCCCCGTGAGGTCAGAGAGAAAACATGCAGAAGATTTGACATGAGAGGATTCAGATATTAGATTACGTTATCGTGTCATGTTACACACTTGTGGCAGTAGTTGTGTACTTGCTTGTACTGTGTGTCCAGTAATTCGGAGCCTCTAATATTGACCCCATGAGGCTCTTTGAGGACGTTGGCTGCTGTGACGTATGGAGCGTACATTTACTCAAGAAATACTCTACTTTTTACTCCACTTATCTGACAGCTTTAGTTACTAGTTACTTTACAAATTGAGAGTTAATTTTCCTGATTGTATATTTTTTTAGCAAGTAACATTTTCAATGCAGGATTTTGACTTGTAACACAGTATTTTTACAGTATGGAGTTTTTAAGAAAGGGAGATATTTGATTATGCTAACCAAGCTAGCTTCAGTTGCTCACTTTGGCTAATGTCATTAGCTTCATTATTAATATTTTTTGGTATGTAGTGTTTTTTTTTAGTTTGAAATATTCTCAGTTTAAATGATTATTAAACAATATTTCAATCAAGCGTCAACCATAGTCCTATATTATGTTTGTTACTCTAAACAGCTGTGAACATATTAGCAAGCTAACATTAGCTCGTGGTTCAGTTCGCTAGTAAACATCACACCTGGCAGTTGGCAGGTGTAGACATTTAACAACAACTTGTCTCTGTGTAAGAAGCAGCTTGTGTGATGTGACGTGGTTTTTTTAGTGAAGCATAAATCTCCATGTAGTAAACACTCGGGTTATAACTTGGCCAAGTCCGAGCTCTCTGACAGCTGCAGAAGAGCGACCGGAGACCGGGACGCGAGCCACGGCTGAGTCATGAAAATGAGGACGTCAAGCTCCACCTGGACTCCAGCGCTGCGAGTCCTGACCTTCTTCAAACTTATGATAAAACCACTTAACATCTAAAGTTCTTTAGTAACAGAAGCACTTGAGACAGGACCAGGCAGACCTTCTGTAGCTTGAACCTTCAGACTTGCTTTCAGCTGAAACTTTAAATTTAACCTGGACTTTGCCCCACAAGTCTTAAAAACAGATCTCTATGAATTAATACATGTTCAGTATTTATCACCAACACACCACATGCACGCACTGGAAGAGGCTGAAACATACATAAAACTGATGCCGCCGCAATAAATCTCTCATTACAAGGTCCAATAAGCTATTTCCCTCAAGACTTGCGTGTGTGTGTGTCCTTTACATGCACACACACACACACGTGTCCAGACCTTGTGGTGCTGAGTGACTGCGACTCTCAGTTTCAGCCAACGGTGATTTATTTTCATCGTGCTCATTAGTCCTTCTGCTAAGTGCTCCTCAGAGGACGGCGGCAGCTCAAACAGTGTCCACACTCACCAACGCAAAAACACACATACACAAGGAAGCACACACTCTCAGAGAAGCACACTCAGGACGTCGACTTGTGCATGAATTCATGGAAACATGGTGAACACGCCAACAAGTAATTATTTTCCACACGAGCTGCCTCGAAGATCTGAGTTATTAGAGGATTGTTTTAAATCAATATAATGTGCAGGGAGAGGAAAAAAGTATAAAAGGCTCTGATTTATTACCTCCACCTGAGCGATTCACAAAATCAAAGACTCATGATTATATAAAAATATAAAATTGTAAGAAGTTAACAATTTCTTTAAGGAAGGCGTAATTTTAACCAGATCAGCCTCTCGTCTTCCCTTTACATCATCCTTTCAAAGTGTATTAAACCGCCGATGCGGCGGTGAGATTTAGGACCGGTGCGAGTTACCACGTGCACTCGCCGTCCCAGACGTGTGGTGGTTTGAACGCTGACTGTCGCTGGGTGTGTTGCCGAGGAGACACTGAGGTAACAGCATAACATGGAAGCTTCAGTCAGAGGAGCCGAGGGGACACGTTGGGTGAGGGCGGGCTGATAATTAGAGTTTTAACTGTCCCGCAGCACACAGTGACGATCATGACGTCTGCACAGGGTCAAAAGACAGATAACTTTAATGTCTCCACAGGGGTATTCTGTACTATGAGATGGTTTAATATGATCCAGTATAGTATAGTATAGCGTAGTATAGCATAGTATTGTATAGGATAGTATAGGTAAGCATAGTATAGTATAGCATGGTAGATTATAGCATAGCATAGCACAGCATAGTATAGTATCATATAGTATGATATAGTAAAGCATAGCATTGTACAGAATTGTATAGTATTAACAGTAGAGTACAGGTAACCATAGTATAGTTCAGCATGGCGTAGTATAGTATATTATAGTATAGTATAGTACAGTAATGTTGGCGAATGCTAGCAAATTTTAGAGAGATGTTGTTTAACAAACTTTACTAATAAAATAAAGATCTTTAACAATATGAAATTCCCATGAAAACAGGCTCTTTATTATTCCTCTGAACTTCCCAGTACGACAGTTTTCTCCCACCCTCACTCTGCCTTGCTCAGCAGCATCTCGTCACCCATCATGTTGGAAGAGTCAAACATTCTTCAGTAATCTTTCCTGCCCAGATTTTCAGTTTGGCAAGTCTAGGAAATAGGAGCCATGTTTTTTCTGGAAAGATCCCGGCGTTCAAGACGGAGACTAATTTGAGATTTCACATTCCTTATCTGTCTTGGCGGCGGCCGCTGCCCGTCGTCGCTGGTCTGCGGTCAGGTTACCTCCAGCAGGATTTGTTGAGATCGTTTGGAAGGATCTGACCTTGTGTTAATGGGCGAGGAGGCCGATGCTGCACATTCATGTGGGGGCACAGATGATACTTTATGGACATGTTGATGATAACACTGACATACTTTATTCTAAGTCAGGTTTTAAACGCAGGATTTTTATTTTCATTTTTCATTTTATTCTTTGGCATCAGTAAACTAAGGAGAGCCGGAACCAGGACACTGCAGCTCATGTAGTATTTGTAGAGGATCATCATGTATAGTGTGATGTAATGTACTGCAGCATCTTATAGCGAGCTGTGAACAAGCAGTGAGAGGAAAAATGAGAGAAAATGTAAAACCCAGACACAAACACACTCATAACTCAACCCGTCTCAACTTTTTTCCACAAAAAAGGTGCTGTGGATAAAAAAGAAGCCTTTACTGATCCCCAGAGGAGAAATTCAGCTGTTACAGCAGCACAAGGACAGAAAGACGTACACAGAAGTAGAGGAAATAAGGAATAAGAGGTATATAAAACAAAAGTAAGAACAGAAATAAAAGTCAACAGTGAAAGTGGTGGAATGTGATTAATAACAGCAAAATCAATATTATTAGAGATTGATACTAAATGTTTCCCTGAATTAATATAGAACTATAATAGACATACAATATAGTATAAAATGAAATAAAACAGTGTGACATAATTTAGAATAATGTGGGATATAAGATATAGCAGAATGTAATATATTAACTAGGACAGCAATAGAATATCATATATAATGTATCATGAGTATAATAATATATGTAAGAAATGCAACAAAATATATAGTAAATATAGAATTTAATCCAACAAATATACAATGGAGGATGGTGTGTGTGTGTGTGTGTGTGTGTGTGTGCTGGTGAGGTCACCGCCATGAGACCAGGCCTCTGTCAGGGTAGCGATGACAGCCGAAAATAAAACCGAACATCTTTTGGCTCAACCGCCGCCTCCAGACACACACACACACACACACACACACACGCAGAGCGCTGCCAGTCAGCTGTTGTGTCGTGCTCGGGTGTTAAGCCCTGCGGTCCGGGGGAGGGGATAAAGGGGATATATTATTAATTTGCTGCAATACCCAACAGAGAATGATCCTTTAATGAAAATATTCATCATCACCTTTTGATAAACTGTTGATTCAACAGTCTGTAAAGTCAACAGCTGTTTATTATCAGAGACTTAAAGCGCTGGCTCTCAGGGCAGGATGCGTCCGATGAGTCACTGCATCAAACTGGGGAACACGGAAGTGTTCTGGAGCGTGATTGGCTGCCATCGTCGGCCTCAGAGCTCGTCTGCATCCTCGCTGATTCATGCTTTTACTTGCAGGTGGAGGGTCTATCACTGTTTATCCTCTTTAGGACTTTCATAACTTTATCTGATTTAGATTCAGGGGACCAAAAGTGACACACTGATGGAAAGTTATTTGAAAATATGGGTGCATATTTGTGTAATGAGCCTTTTCAGTTGACCAGAAATGCCATTTATAAAGTGCTAATATAATATCAAGAACCACTGAAGTCGTTACTGTTGAGGACTCTCGCTCAGCTGATCGTATCACAGTGTATTGTGAATTGTCAGCTGAATCTGCAGCTGCTCTCAACTTTATGGCACTTTACGGTGACTTTCAGGTCATTGTTTAGCTGTCCAGCTACGACTTCACTGTTTCGGTTCAATGTCGTCGCTCTCATAGCATCATTTTTGGATGTTTTCAGGGAAAAAGCTGTAAAAAGCCACTGTACATTAATGAGGGAGTATAATAAACTACAGCAACGCATAGTCATCACTGTTTGCTGTGCGCTGGTGGAAACATTAACAGTCCACTGTCTGTGGACAAGAAGATGAAAAGGTTAAAAGATGACTGTTAAGACAGAAGAAGTATGTGTCATAAATACAAACCTACTTAACCTCAATTGATTCACACCACAGAATATTAATAGGAATAACTATTCCTGTTCATTTCTTCAAAATAAAGTGGATAAATGCACAACCTTGAAACACTACATCACACACAATGTTCCATCCACGAATCGATGAAGTGAGAATTTACTGATCATTTCAATCATACTGTCAATAATAGTCAGTTTATTGTAATTCTCAGTTCCAAAATACAAATAAAAATGCTTTTAAATAATAAAAATGCTGCGTTTAAATACAATGCTGTTCGAGCCAGTTGTAGGTTAATGTAAACAAAATAAGAGCCTGCTACAAAAAAAATCAATACACAAGACTGTGAGCCTCTATAAAATTTCAGATTGTCCTCAAACGGCTGCGCTTTTGTTTTGAAGGTGGGACACCAAAACCGGAAGTCTGCATTTCCGTTTGCTGCGTGTGGAGACTACTTCCTAACAGCAGTGCGATGAAAAGATTCAGCACATCGAAATTGCAAGACTCACTGAAATAACGAAAGGTATGCGACACAAATGTTGTAGAACCCGGAGCGAAACACCACGACCTTCTAGTCGCTTCACGTCGTGTTTGTTCACAGTCCTCCGGAAGTTAGCTGCTGCTAGCACGCGAGGCCAGTTTGGCTCGCGAGCTGTTTGGGTTTTACGTCAGAAATCAAACACAGGCTTTGACAGCATGTTGAAGGTTTGCGGTTGCGTTTTTAATCTGAAACCTGGATCTGGGAGCTTGTGACGGTTGAGTTCAGGCCCGTGGCTCCTCGGACAGCTACGACCTGATAAACGTGCTAAATCTGGATTCAACCCTTCGGTCAAACAGTCCAAAACGTACAAACAGTACGCTGGAACGAATGTCTGCATTGCTAAAGCTAATCGTGTGGATGTGACGCAGCTGTAAAAAGTTTACAAATAACACCACATTTCTTCCTTGTTTAAGTCAAGAAGTGATTCGAGACATTAAGTGATAAATGCTGTAAGTTATTTATATTTTGTATATATATATATATATATATATATATGGCCCTGTTAAACGTCATCATGTCACGTTTCTTGCTAAGTAACAGTGCAGTATATCAGCAATTAATACTAATAATAGCGATATTTTAATCAGACTGCTTATTCAGCCGTGTTGACTCAGTCCTGTGATAAGTTCATGCTAATACCATATTTTATTAATGTTATGATTTTCTGACTTGATAACAGGCCTTTTTATGGCAGACATTTTTGTAATAGTTTGAAAAGCTCAGGTGCAACTAATAACATGACCAGTGACTTTCTTCTATTCAAGTAACTCTTGTGTTCCGGTACTGCATGTGGCATTGAGGGCTACCCATCATGCCTTGCAAACATCTCAGGAAAGACAATGAGCAATGGACATGGCAGCGTCAAACTGCATTCAATTTCCTGTTAATGCAAGAAGTAGAAAGGTTTCCGTTCGCAATCTTGATGCTGACTTTGTACTTGTTCTTGTGTTGAGGGGCAAATTTGGGATAAAGCAAGCCAGTGTGGAAGTGCCAAAAGCTTCCGTTCCTCCGTTCACAGTGACTATTCAGAAGCCAGTGGGTGACGTCACAGAGACTACGTCAATGTTTTATACATCCAGTGAATGAAAACTCAGCAGGCGTTTAGCAGTCCTTCAAACAACCCAAGGGGCCACACTGGGGCCAAGTTGTTTCAGGTCCTGGTTAAACTGAAGTATGATCCAGGAAGTCTATTTGAATGACTATATAGGACCCATGAGATTGAAGGCTTATAAGACTCACTGAAAACAATGCACAGTGGTTGTATAACACCCTGAGGCAGGATTTTGCAACTCTGAAACCATATTACAGCATGAATAGGAATGTGTATCTTCTTGTTCATCCCTTCGCTGTGCTGGATGGAGTTGTGTTGCGGTCTGGCAAAAGTTGATCCTGAATCAACTACATGTTTTGGTTTTTTTTTTCTGCTTTAGCACATCCACTGCATCTTCAGACTTGTACCTTGTTGAAATGAATGTGGGGTCTGCCAGTTGTTTTGTTTGTTTGTTTTCACAGTGATTCAACTTGCTAAATGAATGTCAGGGTTTGTTTTCCTGTGATGTGTCACCTGAAGCACAGTATTCTAGGTGTTTGTCTTTCTGAATGAAGAGTTTTGCAAGAAATGGGTTTTTCCGTGTAAATGGGTGTAGGTGGACGGGCAGCAACAGAAGTCCTGCAAAGTTTTGGATTGCAGTTGTCAGTGCGGGTAATCATTTTTGAAAAACACATAGGTCTTGGATCTTTTCGGGTTGTGAAGTTTTGGACATCTACAGCTGTTTCTGTGGCTAGCTTGTTGTTAGACAAGGCTAACAACAAGCTAGCCATGGAAACATTCTGTAGCTTATCTTTGCTAAATTAGCTTAATTTAGCTGGCTTTGTCAGACATCGACATTGCACAGATGACTTGTTGTAGTGCTACTGTTAGCGTGTACGTGTCAAGAAGGGATTGGGCAACCTCCGCATTGCCTTTCAGCTGACTGGACATGACTAATGGCTGCGTTGTGTTCCGATAGTAAAATATGTATCACCAAAAACCAGCACAGCAAAAACAAATAGACTGCAATTCAATTCAGCTTTCAACAGTTGTATTAAATCAAGTAAGCAAACTAATATTGTGTGTGTGTGTCTGTGTGAGAAAGACTTGTCCCACAGTCCCAGCCTACTTGATAAAAGAGTCTGTTTTGTTTCCCCACAATTCCAAAACAGTTGAGACCACATCCAGTGTACAACCTCAAAAAGAAACTCATTAGTCAGGTTTGGAGCGACCAATGAAATAGAATGAAATAATATTGCTGCTCCAGCCTTAACAGCAGTGACCTTGTTTTCCCTTTTCTTGTCTATGCTTTGCTGCCTTTGCCTCCTTTGTTCTGTCTTGCTAGTGAAGACCAGGAAATGAAATGAATGTATATCCAACAGGAAGCACCAAAGTGAATAACTCAAGACGTGGCCTCCCAGATGATGGATACCCATCGAAGAAGCTGAAGTCCAATCCCACTCAATAACTCCTTCCTTTGTTTTTTCATTTTTTAGCTTTTCATTGCCATCGGAGCATTGTGCCGCTTCTCCTGCCCTAGGGCCCTTAACGAGCTCTCTACTTGGAGGGCTCCCAGGGAGCTCGCTCCTGATTGGCCAGCAGGCTTCCTCCTTGCAGCTGGCTCAACTGAAAGCACAGCTAGCACTGACACAGATAAACAACGCTCTCGCCATTGGTAGCCGAGCTGCAACCTTTCCAACCAACTCCAACCCACCTGCACGCTACATACCTACAGCACCTCCCTCCCCCACTGCTGCAGCCATCAATCTCCTTAACCTTCTGAAGATCGCAAACACCATGTCCCATCCCCTGTATAACCCCTATGGCTCTGGGAGCCAAAGTTCTACCCAGATGCAGTATGGACTCTCCAGTATATCAGCAGAGAGGGACCCTCGGAGATCAACTTCTCACCTTGGACCTGGGTCCAGCTACAGTTCTTCTGAAGTTTCCTCTTCAGTTTCTGGCAACTCTCGGGGAGTGCTCCCATCACTGATGTCACTGTCGACGAGCTTTAAGCCTGAACAGAGTAGAGCCATAATGGATGAGAACATAGAGCGCTCGATTGACATGCATATTACCAGAGCCAGAGAGGAGGTGAGGCTTCATGGCAAATCAGCACATCAGCCCTTAGACCAGGGCACTCGCCTTACCACCACTCAAAGGGATGAGTTTCGCTCTTATGGCACAGGAATGGCCTCTTACCCAATGTCCTCAACCTCTGCCTCTCAAGGACGTAAACACTTGAACGAAGAAAGTAGCTCCTTAGACTGGTCGTCGAGCTACAAAAGGACCACTCCTGATGACTCTAACTTTTATTCATCATCTTCATCTAACTATGCAAGTGGTGGTGACGGTAGGTTTAATGACCCCAGTAAAAGAGACCATGAAATGCAGTCTATTCCAGGATTAGGTGATTATGACTCTACAGTGTTAGACAGACCTGCACCCTCAACAGAGTCCAGTCGACCCAAGTACACCTCTGAATCAGCTGCTAGCATTCTTCTGCAGTTTGGACTTGAGAAAGAGGACTTGGAACATCTCATCTCCTACCCTGAAGACCAGATAACTCCTGCTAACTTGCCATTCATCTTGCGCCAAATACGTATTCATAAGGCCAAGGGGGCACCCACTGCAGTTCAGTCAAAACCCTCCCTCAGACCCCAACCCACCAGAAACCAGGGTGGAATGGACAGTCACAGCTTCAGTAGTTCCGGAGGGGCAGGGATGCACCAGGAAAAAATGTCATCAGCTGTTCTTCCAAGTAAAGTGATTGACTATGGACATACTGGCAAATATACTGGAGGGACAGGGGATGAGATTGGAAGGACCAATGACAGTAGAGCTGACAGTAGTGGGAGTGGGAGTATGTTGCTGATGGACACTTACGATAGCAGCAGACACAGTCAAGAACTGCTGCAAAAAAATACAACAGAGGTAAAAAGCAGTGCCTTCGGTTCTTCACGTGAGCAGGCGAGTTCTGTTACAGGTCTCAGCTCTTTGTACAGTTCAGTACTGAACTCTGTGGCTCCCCCAAGCCATAATCAGACCAAGCGATTACAGACCCAACCAAACCAGACTTCTCAAACAGCCTTCAGCCCTCTCTTACTGCCAAAGAAAGACACCGTTCTCAAGTCTGAAGCCTCCAAACCTGTACCCTTGAAAGAACCAGAAGGCAGTCGCCAGTTTAAAACTCAGTCACCTGGCACTGTGTTCCATGGTGTGCATCCCAGTCGACCTAGCCTTGTGCTTATTGGCAGTAACGATGCCACAGGCACTAAGGATCAGACCAAAACTCAAGGTAAAGGCTCAGCAGTTGCGAAGAAGAAGAAAAAGCAGCAGCCAATGCAGCAACAGCCAAAGCAGGAGACGCACCAGATGCAGAAGCAAGCGGTATCACAGATGGGGCAAGCAATGTGGCCTCCAGTTTTTTCTGCAGCAAAACCTGTTCCCCCTGCTCCTTTCATCCCCAGCGTCGCTGGTGCCTCACGTGCCATTGGACGATCGGTATTTATTCCTGGTGATCCTCGCACTATTGTTATTCCTCCAGCTCTACCTCCGCCAGTACCAGCCCTGATGACCTTCAATCACATGATGCCGCCGACTTCCAACTGGCAGCCTCCAGCAACAATGTCAGTCTCCAAGGGTCTGCCAACGGCTGCCATGATGCATGACTATGCAGCGGCCTCACCGAGAATCTTTCCACATACCTGTTCTCTGTGTAACAAAGAATGTACTCATATGAAGGTGAGTGGAAGACTGTGCTCTGTTCGCTCTCCCTTTAGGAAATTGTGCATTGTTTATTTCAATTTGGAAAATGTTTGTTCTTTTTGATCATAAAATCTCAATTAAGACTTGTTTCTTTTTTTTATTTTGTGGGGAGGTACTGAAGAGGTTAATTTCTTTAAAAGTGTAAGGGTGATACTTTTAAGCCTATTGGGAAGGATTTGTATGAAATATTATTTGAATTTTGATAAACTAGTAATTACTTTTAATGCTAGCCAGAAGCCTTGCACATTTACGCTATGTTCCATTTTGCAAAACCTAGCTCGGATGGCAATCTGGGAGAGATTGTTTAAAACTGTTAATTGATTTTGATGTACATTTTGTATCAAAATGTTTCAAGGATGCCATTCACAGCTAACTGTTTATCTCTGTCGGTAGTTCTTGCTTACAGTGTGTGATGCACATGTGATTTGATTGACCTAAAATGGAAGGTAGAACTTCTTGTCTAGTTTCTATACATGGTCAAAATAATTGGTGTATAAGCACAACTGCCAGATTTACACTGCTGGCTGTTACATAATTTGATATAAAACGATGAGATGCCGTGAACTGAGACGAAACCAAGAGGGAATCAAGAGCTCTGAAGACGTGATGAGCGAGTTTCTAAAAAACTAGTTCATCAGAGGATGGTGACAAATGGCTGTTTCCCTTCTTGAGTTATTTGAAACAGTTTGTACTGGATGTATATTTTATTTGTTCGACCTAGTGGAGATATTAGTAATGCATTTTGTTACTTTAATTAATTTCTTATGTGACAGTGAATGTCAATTATTTTGTAATAATTGTTATTATGGAGCCAAGCTCCCCTTTTTTATTTATTTTCAAGTAGTTTTGTGTCCTTTTTAAAGGAATTCCAATCACTACCGGGAAGCCAGCAGCGTGCGTCATGAACAACACAATCAGCAGAGATTTTTTTTGACAATCTTTCTTTCATTATCTTCCTCCTTTTGGGACATTTACACATTTTGGCAAAGAAAGAAAAGACACCAACTTCCTCCTCCTTTCGCCAGTTTCCACATCTTCCTTCATCTGATCCAGATGTCTTAGCTTCAGTGTTTTTGTCCTGATCCATATTTGTGACCTTTGCTGAGATGACCAAACCCGAAGGAACTGCATGAGACTGAAGAGCAGACATCAAGAACCCAAGAAGAAGAACCTTTTATTTTGGCTGTTTGTGACTGGCATGCCTGTGTTTGTTATATTCACGATAAAGACTTGTTGCCCACGAACTCAAGTTGACTTTTAAGTCAGCTGTAACTACAGAGGAAATGATTTAACGCCCTTAATTTTGTCCATAATATACTTGAATTCATGTTTATTTTGTCACCACTCTTTGGCTTGTACCAGAGCCATGATTTAAGCACAACTTTTTACTCACTCTCAGCTCCTCACTTTGGCTCAGGGTTCCTATTTTTGGACGGCTACCATTGGTTGAAGATTTAAAGAAACGAGAGGAGTATATATTTTGTAGTACTCGCTCTTCTAATATCAACTTGGACTTGACAGATTCAGAAGACCAACACGGAGACAAACTTTGGAGATTTAAGGAACTTTTTAAGGCTACTGTAATGTTGAATAAAACATGTCTGTGTTGTCAGTCAACCACAAAAAAGGCAGTTGAGATATTCAAGCTGAAAGCAGTTGTGATGACAAATGAGGCTTCTAAATGCTGTGTGTCTTTTGTTCTGACTACTAGGACTGGATCTCCCACCAGAACACCAGCCTTCACCTCCAGAACTGCAAACTCCTGCGAGCACGGTCAGTCCTTTCACTTTTCCTTTTTAAAGATCTTGTTAGTTTTTTCTTAGCTGGGTTTTAATTTTTTTTTCTTTGTCCTTTTTTTTAAAGTTTTTGCAAAATGTCCACCAGGGACGCGCCAAAACACTGTAGAGTTTGTAATGCTAAAATTCCAACCTCAGAACTGTTTGTCCATATTGAAAGTGTCCTTTTGGTGTCACCTCGACAGCATGGTGGCACAGTCCACATAGCTCATTGTTACAGGTCTCTAAACCACCTTACCTGCATCAGTTAAAGTGTGTACCCTGAAGGGTCTCTCTTGAACCCCCATTGTCGGTTGGTTTGGGAAACTTCTGCCATACTTCATAAACCCTTTGGGAATGTGTTCTTTAAGATGCCTCTTGTGGTTCTTATATAATTCTTCAGAATCTTTAAAATTCCTCGACATCCTTTGACTTCAGAAGCATCACCTGAAAACGACCCCTTTGACCACCTGACTGATCTTTTTTTTTTTTTTTTTTTTCCTCCAACAGATACTCAGAATGGGATGGTGAGGTAGCACTCGGCCCAAGGTAAACTTTTCAGACTGGCCAGACACTCTGTTTTTTTTTGCTCTGAAGTAGTTTTAACTCACTAATAAGGAGTTAATCAAATAGGTTAATTGGCTTTTATGCATGGCCTGAAGAAATTTGGCTCTGAAACTTGTCCAGGCAGACAAATTTGTGATCCATCCAGACCTGTTAGTTTTCAGACATGTGTCAAACACAGCAGTTTGCACTGCTGATACAAATTTTTCTTTCCTGTCCTTCATGTCTGCTTTTCTTGTCCATTGCTCTCTTCAGCAAAGCAGTTGCTGCCGTTCCAGATGCCTCTCCCTCCACCTCTACGAAGGCTTCCCAACATCGTCACCAGAAAACCAGGCATGGAAGCTGTTCCCGTTCCCGTTCCCGCTCCCGCTCATCCAGCCCCCGTCACCGCTCATCCAGCCCCCGTCACCACTGGAGCTCGGAGGGTAGAAAGAAACGCAGGAGCCGATCACGATCACCACACACCTCCAGATACTCTCGCAGGTAGAATTTTAGCTTCTTTGGAATCATCACTAGATTTGAGAAATCTAGACATTTTTTAAATTCGCACTGATTAATGAGTTCTAAAATGGTTCCATCCATACTTTCTTCAGGTCCAGGTCTCGTTCTCGCTCTCGTTCTCGTTCTCGCTCTCACTCTCACTCTCCATGGTATGACCGCCCGGCCTCCTTCCGCTATCGATCACGTTCAAAGAGCCCTGAGAGACGATCATCACCGAGGAGGAGAGACGAGAGGCGATCATCTCCGAGGAGGAGCCGTGAGAGACAATATTCTCCAAGGAGGAGCCATGAGGGACGATCGTCCACAGAAAGGTCATCCCCTCAACGAAAGAAGTCCAGCAGTTCAGAGAGACTGGTCAAGAAACTACTGGAAACATCAGGTTTGACATTTTAAGACCTCTGAATCTAAAGTAAAGCCTCTGTTTAGAGACTTATCCTGTTACTGAACATACCTGCACCTCTTATAGAGCCAGAAGCTGCAGTTCAGCCTGACACTCTGCTTTGTCTTCGTCCCTCTAGCTGTCCAGTCTCTGTCAAAGCAGTCTGACCTGGAGGCCGTGGTTAAAACTCTGGCTCCTGCTTTACTGGCCGAGCTCGCCAAGATGAAGTCCTCGTCGTCAAAACGCTCCTCGTCTCATCCCTCTGCAGAAGGAAGCAGATCGTCTTCTCCTTCCTCTTTTTCATGCTCCTCCTCTACAGAGTCAACTTCGAAGCTCTCTAAAGTAAAGCCCTGTGTGTGTGTGTGTGTGTGTGTGTGTGTGTGTGTGTGTGTGTGTAAGAATGTTCCAGGAAAGTTTGCTACATTTTATCAAGACCAAACCTTATATGATACTTTATTGCTACATATAAGCAAAAAAATAACGTAGCCTGAAAGGCCCGAAAGCTTTATATCTGCTCTAATTTTGAGTTTTCTTTCTCTTGGCTCAGTCTGGTAAACCTCCAACCATGGTGCGACTAGAAGGGATTCACAGTTCTCTCTCTCACAATGATGTGACCGCTGCTGTGGAGAACATTGGTAAAACCAAGTCGGTTGTGCTGTATCGGTCCAAACAGCAGGTGTGTATAGACAGTGGACAGCGTATTTGGTGTTTCTTCTACCCAGGGCTAAATTTGCTAATGCTCTGCCTTTTCGTAATATGCAGAATATAGTGTTGTTATCACACCCTGAAACCATCAGTATCAACCATAATTTGCTCATTCTTTTTGATATAAACTGAAAACAGCACAAAGACAATATAATTAATGTTTTACCTCATCAGCTTCACTGATTTATGTAAATATGATTTAAAGATGATGTAAAAATACAAATAACTTGATCTTAACAGTTTAAAGAATTGGTTTGTTAGACATGTAGTGGTAATGCAAAGGTGTGTGTGTGTGTGTGTGTGTGTGTGTGTGTGTGTGTGTGTGTGTGGACATGTAGGCAATCGTGCGTTTCGAGAAAGAGGAAGATGCTCAGAAACTCAAGAGCATGAAGGCCCTCGACGTGAAAGGAACAGAGATTCGTGTTGTTGGAGGAAAGGTATGACGCTTTCCTGTAAATATGCATGTTAACATTTGTCTGCTGTAGTGTAATCTGCTTATTGACAATGTGACCCATTGTCAATAAGCAGATTCACCTAAAATAACAAATCTCAATTTGTTTGTTTCCAGGAGACTGTTTCAAAGCAGCAAAAGAAGCCTCCTGAGAAGTAAGACATGATTCATTCAGACCTCTTTGTCACAGTGATGGAGGGTTTTATCTCTTTTTGGCAATATATAAAGAGAAATATTATTTTCTCCCACTTGACCCATGTGACTCTCGTTTGTTCACAGAAAACCTGACACACCCAGTGTCTCCAAACCTCAAAACGCTCCAAAATCCCAAATAACTAGAAAGGTTCTCCCTCCCACAGCTGACACACCTCAGCTTAAAGGGTCTTTACCATCTGCAGCCAAAAAAACTCCAACAGGCAAACTCACCAATCAGAAAGTTGCAGCTAAAAGCTCAGTTCAAGGTGTAACGACTGTCGCTAAATCAAAAGTGTTGGTTTCCAAAGCGAAAAACATCTCAACCAAGCAGGTAGCTAAAACAGTAAAAACAGGAAAGCTGCCTGCGAAGGGAGCTGTGAAAAAAGTCGTGGTAAAGCAAAAAGCATCGTCAGGATCCAAGTCCGCCGCTGATGACTCTGAACAAAAAGCTGTACCTGAAAAAACCAGTGCTAAAGAATCTGTGGTGGTGCTGAAAGAGACAGCCGAGGGTGATGGAACAGAAAAGGTGGCAGCGTCTGAAGCTCAGCATCAAGCTAAACCTGTTGAGGACGCTGAACCAATGGAGCTTGGGGAAGCAGGACGTGAAGTGGCAGAGCCCATGGAAGATGGAAGCTGTGCTGAAGGAGAAGGGAAAAAACCAACAACTACAGAGGCCGTGCCTGAAAATTCAGCAGACAAATCCAATGAGACTCGACCACCAGCCAGTACAGTGGAGACCAGATCAACAGAAGCCTCCACCAAAGCTTCACCACAGGTCCAGCAAAGCACCCTGTCAGAACCAGAGTCCACTGCACCAGGACCAGAGACCAAGACGGAGGCTTCACAAATGCAACAGCAAGCAGCTGTGGAGGCAAAGGTGGAGACAAGAACAATGCAAGAAGGTAGCAGTTGTCATTTTTCACAAATGTTACTCAAAGTCCATCAAGTTTTGGGTCATGGCATTAAGGGTTGCTGTCTGGGGTCAACAGATATAGTGTGAGTATAGAGGAGAAAGGGGAGATGATGATCTTTTAAATCCTGCTGTTCATCTTGCAGATGCTGTGACTGCAGTGAAGACACAAACTGATGCAGCATCAGCAAACAATTCATCTGTCACAATTAAACCAAAAGGTGCAGCTGTCAGCATCCAGCAACCAGCAGCGTCCACGCCGTCCACGCCGTCCCCGGCTGCAGTGACCGGTCTGACTGTTGGGGAGATGGTAGAAAAACGGCTGCATCGAAGCAGAATAAGTAAGAACAGTTTGTCTGTCACAAATGTCTGTACGTCATCATAACTTTACAGTCCTTCCTCCGTTTTAACGTCTTCTTTGCCTCTTTCACAGTGTGCCTCAACAGGAAAACTTGCTTCACACCAAAAGTAGGTTCCATCAAATCACCTATATGAAGCATTACAAGATGCAAGAAGGGTCAAGATAAAGAGTATACAGAATTAAAAAAATAACCGTGTATATGTACTTTATGTCCAGATTATAAGAATGCTAATTTCCATAAAATTACAATTGCCAATATTGTTATGAAAAAAATACATTGAGAAAACACTGAATTGAACAAATCTGTGTATATGTACAATATGTACAGTTTCTAACAAAACTGTTGCCAATATGGATAATAAATAGTTTTCTTATTGCACAGGTGAAAAAAAAAATAATGTGAGCATATCTTAGCATGAATAACAGCAGTGTAAAACAGGTTTCTGATCAGTCTCCACTCATTATTTCCCCGTCTCTCTCTCTCTTTCTGTCCGTAATGTTTCCAGTTTTTCCAGCTTGGTAAGAAGCTGTTGCTCATAACCGGACTGCCGAAGTATCACGATGGCTGCTACACTGAGGACGACGTTGTCAAACTGCTCACGCCATTTGGGTTTGAACACACAGACGACAGCATCTATGTCATTCCTCAGACGTGCATGGTAGGCTCCAGGTTATAGATCCGGTTTATGAGCTCCATGTTTCTGCTTTTGCTTTTTTTAGTCTTTGATTAGAACAAGTGATTCTGTGATCTCTGTTTGATGTGGGTACTAAGTACAAGTAAATAAAAGTAGTAATGCATGTTTGTGACTGGCTCTCCTCTCAGGCCTTCTTGGCGATGCCGACTTTGGAAAAGGTTCACAGCATATTGAAAGTCACAGAAAGGAGTGACATTTTTTTCAAAGGGTCTAAACTCTTTTTCTATGTGGTCGCCAACGGCATGGAAATGACCCCGGTAAGCATGCACATGACACTTTCTTCACTGATGGGTTTTTATTGATGTTCAGTTTATTCAGAACGCCTGAAAAACAACGATACAATATGAAAGTGTTATATGGAAAACATTATTCAGTGACTAAGGAGTATTGTGGAAAAGTATCTGCATTTTAACGCTGCGCACTTTGATGTTTCTGTTTCAGTTTGGGTTTTATAAATCACTGATGAAGCTGATGAAGGCTGTAAGTGATGCACACACACACACACACACACACACACACACACACACACACACTCTTAACTCCTTAGCATTCGTAAACTGCTTTAAATTTTGTCGACAAAGTAATCACCTCCATTCTCCAAAAGCTGGGAACTACCAACAGAGACGTAAAACAGTGAAGGAGCACAGAAAACTTGTGTCCTCTTGTTGGCATTTTGGTTTGAATGTTCACTTCCTGTTGTTGATGCAGCGTGTGCTTGATGATGGCGGGAAAACGGTCTTCATCAAGAACATTTCACCGAGTGAGGTCCGGGACCTCCGGGAAGCTTTGAAAAAGATCTGTTCTGTCAGGAACTACCTGCCTCTCCTCAACAAGGTAGAAGCAAACGCATACATGTCTGTTTAAGTGTTTTTTTTTTGTTTTTTTTTAAAAAGACTTCCTGTTGGTCTCACCTGTCAAACGTGGTTGTGGGTTCTAGGTGTTCATAGAATTTGCGTTCGTTCGCGATGCCGATCGGCTCGGAGTTTGGTACAGTCTGCTGAAAGAAGTCCCCGGACATGAAGTCAACAGGCTGAAAATAGCCCAGAGGAATTGCACATCACTACGTAAGTCTCTGTTTGAGAATGTTTTTTTTTTTTTCTTTTTCAGGTTTGATATATATAAAAAAAGAAAATCAAATTTCATATGAAAATCAAAATCCGTGAAGAGTTTCAGTCATTCAGGTCGTAGTTATCCAAGAAGGGTTGAATCAAGGGCAACTGGACTTGGTTGTAGAAGCATCAGATCGTTATCAAGGTCATTGATACCACCTGGTTCATTAGTGGTCCTGACAGCTTTGAACTTACTCAACATCAAATCAGACAAATCAGTGTCAATGAAGATTAAATAACACGACTGCTGTGTGCCTCTGTTCCGTCACTCTTGTATTTGTGCAGCACCAAAACGTCCGGAGAAGGCTCTGCCGGACACGAAGGATGTCCTTGCCGGAGCAACTATCCCTTCAGTAGAATTTGCCATCCCGCAGGGCAGCATGTCACCATTTTGGGTCACGCTGAGAAGGAGTCCGTTCCTGTTCCCCACCATGTGTCCTTGGTTCATCATCCCACGTAAGACAGACAGTTTTTCCGGCATTATTCCCTCATGTCCCTCGTGTGGGATTAATAAAGTTTTATCTCTCATCATCGTGTTAAGTTTGATACAGTAAGGTGACTGTTTGCCTCTGTTCATTTTCAACTCCAAGAATACTGGACAGCCAGAGGGCGGAATGACATTATGGTAAGTCCATCTCATCTCTCTCTGAAACCGCGACACCACCAGTGTTAGTCTGCTCAACAATCATTTCATTGTAGTTGAAAGTTGCCCAGTTTCCCTTTGCCGATCTTGTCCAATCGCTCAACCCTAATTCCCAATCTTAAAGGACTCTGATTGGGATCTAAGCCAAAAAAACTTGATTTGTACTTCCTTAATTACAACCAAAACTCAAACAAAACCCAAGCTGACTCCTCTGGCTTTACCAGATGACGACGACCCTCAGGCATTGGAGGTAGTTTGTTGAGCATGAATCAGGTGAGAATTGATCAAATGGACTGTGACTTTATGAAGCTCTCTGCTGGTCACACTGTTAAGAAATCTGTTCAGGAGAAGCTCATGTTTTTATACACGCGTTCAACCATACATCTGCCTGAAAATCACCCACTGGTCCCTTTTTTTTCCTGAAAATCCATTCTGATTTGTGTTTTTGCGTACCTGAAATTCCACTCTGACATCAAAATGTACCGTAAAGTTGAATCAGACTCGACACATGAATTGGACTTGATCATTGTGTTTTACAGAAGGCCGGTCGTCGTGGTTCCGTGTTTTCCACAGTCATGCTGACCGGTTTGCCAGAGGGGAACTACGAGCATGAGGACGTGGCCAAACTGGTCCGGTGGTATTTCCCCAAACAGAACCTTCACTCCCTGCACCACAACGTGGTGGTCTTGCCGCTGCAGAGGAGGGTAAGGAGTACAAACTGCAGACCGTTACAGGCACGAATATTACTGTAGTTAGAATGTTTTTAGTTAAACTGACCTGCATTGCTTGAGTTTCATTGTTTTTCTTTTCCTGTCCTTCCTCTCTTCACCTCCAGGCCTTTGTGTTTTTCACCAACTGGACGACGTGCTGCAATTTTGTCCGAGACCACTTCACCAAGCCGGTTTCCATCAAAGGCTCCAAGATCAGCGTCCACTTCGTCTTGGAACACATGAATCCTGGATCCAGTGAGGTACGGATGCTGGGACAAAGAATGTCGGTGTGGAACACAAATCGTTCAGATGTTTTTGATGACTTCGATGACGATCAATCACTTGTAATGTTTTTGCAGGTGATGATGTACAAGAGTCTGATGAAGTGGAGCAACGCTGTGAGTCATTAATCATTTCTGTAAGACATGTTACTTCGTTATTTTGAGATCTCTCGGCCTTAACGGCAACTATTATTCCTCTTCAGGGAGTTCCAGAGTCAGAGTCTCTGGAGGAGCGGTTGCTGTGTGTGGAGATTTCTGAGACATCTGTGGACATCGTCGGGGTGGTCATGGAAGCGGTGGCCTCCATCGCAACCTTTGTCGGTTTCCTGCCGCTCGCCAACAGGGTACAAGAACACAAACACCTGCACTGTTCACATTTAACTGTTCAAAGAACTGCAGCATCATACATACCTGCCCATTGCATGGATCCATGCACCAATAGGCACAAAATGTATCCGATCACGCTTTGAATGACAGCCCCCTCATTTGCATAACGAAGTAGACCTGCATCAAGAAATGTAAAAAGAAAGTACAGAAATTAGTTTGGACATGTATGAATGGGGAAAAATAATACATAAGTAAATGAAAAAAAAAGAATAAATCAATAGATATGATTGAAAGTAAAACTGTGAAATGGCAAAGCAGCTGTCGTCTCGTCATGTCCTTCATCTGTCCCTCCTCTCTGTCTTCCACGACTGTCGCTCTACCTCAGATATACGTTGAGATGGCCGACTCCAGCGGCGTAAAGCAGGTGGTGGAGAAATACAGCACTTTCACTCCAGACTCTTTTAAGAAGCGTGAAACTTGGTAGGCAAATTAGTTTTCTAATTGCATCTGTGTTTCTGCACACAGACTTACGAAAGCAGTTTTCCTCTGTATGTATTTTTTTTTTTTTTTCATTTTTAATCCCTCGTCATCACACCCAAACTGACCAACTCTTTTTCTCTCTCCAGGACTAAAGTTAAGGGGTTTGAGAGGTGAGTGCGTTGCTTTGTAATTGACTCTTATCTGGATTTCTCTGATTTTATAATTGAACATGCTTATATATTGTTATACTATGTTATATATGATCTCCATGATAATATATATATAGTTTTTAATATATATTAAAATATATATTACCATAAAGGTAATCATTAGTTCCAGCCCGAGATTAGTTAGTTGCAGGAAGAGAGAGATTTTGACAGTTAACTCGGAGACACTGGATGAGAACTTCAAAATTTCTTATTTCACTACCAAAGTGCTGCATTTGCGAGAACAACCTTGCGTTCATTTGCAACTGACAGTCCTTTTCTGTTTTTAATTTAGTTTGAAGAGCCTAAAACAGCGTCTACAAGATGCAAGTGAGGTCACGATAAACTGCAAACTGAACACCACCAGTGCTGAAGCTGTGAAAGGTCAAACCCAGCTTCCACCATGTGAACGTTTGGACAATGGGTCACAACCTGCTGCAGTAAATCAATTGGTGAACAATTGATCTAATTTCTTTGTTTATTCTGATTGATAAGCTGAGTCATTGCTTCAGTGATTAATTTCTTCTCTGTCCTACAACCAGGGTCAAGATGATTTTACAGTCGACACTGTTGCTTCAGACGCCTGTTTGTTCGATGAGCATAATTTCAGCTTGGATGACTTTGTCACTGTTGATGAGGTTGGTGAGGATGTGGAAGACGCCAGCCATGAGCCACATGGCTCCTCCTCATCTTCCTCCAGAACAAGACAAGAGAGGCAAAACTCGGATGTGTCGTCTGGTAGCAAACAGACGTCTGCAAGGTCTTCGAAAGACTCAAAGAATGCAGCATCTTCTTCATCGTCCTCATCCAAGTTGACTAAAGGTTCAAGCTCCTCTAACTCCAGCTCTGTGTCACCAACAAAGTCCAAACCCTCGTCCTCTGCCAAGCCCTCCTCCTCATCTCCACCATCGACTGAAACCACCTCCCTCCCTAGTCAGAAAACAAAAGAGAGCAAGACAAAATCTCCATCCAAAGCATCAGATACTGTATCCTCTGGTCGTAGTACCCTCTCGTCATCCACTGCAAGTGAAAGGGAAAAGATAACATCAGCAGCGGCTGTCAAGGCATCAACAGAAACTCATCTGGAGCCAGTCATAGAAGAAGCAAAAGCCACAGAGGGCGCAGTGGCAAAGTCTGACTACAAAGTGTCAGCAGAGGGCAATGCTGTAAAGATTCCTCAGTCAAAGACCAAAATGGGAACAGAGATGCATCCACCTCCACAGAGACATGGAGAAGAGTTGAACCAAGGCCAGAGTCAGGAGATTGATTTTAACATCAACACACTCAAAGACCAGAAGAGAAGCAAAGAGGAAGGGAAAGAAGAGGATGTTGACAAACAGACAGAGGAGGATGATGTTGAAAACTACCAAATCCTCGACTCATTTGATGATCAAACAGATGAACAGATGGAGGGCAGCTCTGAAACCCAGCAAACTGGACCTGAGGAAGGTCAGACTTTACGTAAGGAAAGCTATCAGGACTTTGATGGTGAAGACAACAAAGGCAACGCCCACCCAGAGGAGGACAGTAAAATGGAAATGGATGGTTCTGTCCAAGTGTTAGACAGTGTTGCTGAAAACCAAGAAGCTTCAAGTCAAGAGGACAATCACATTGTCCAAGATGACAGTTCCACAGCAAAGCAAGTGTCTGAGGAAGATGCAACTCCAGTGGATGACAAATCTGATGCAAAACTTGGAGTTGAAGATGCAGTGGATAAAGATCAAGAGACAAATAACAAAGATAATTTCCAAGTGTTAGATACAGGTAGCACACAAGCTGCAAGGGTCAAGAGAGATGGGAAGAAGAAAAATCAAAAAGAAGAAGAGGACAAAGGAAAAGTACTTTTAGTTGAATCCTGCAAAGCCTCCAAAGATGTGGAAGATCCTGATGACCAAGTCCCAGATGAAGACCAGCCAGAGAGAGGGACCAAGAGAGGGGAGGTGACTGCCAGAAAAGATGATGGACCATCAAAGAGGAGTGAGGCCACTACCACAGAATCCAAAAGTGAAGAGAAAGAGAAATCACCAAAGAGGAAGATGGACACCACTGCAGGGGTCTCTAAAAAAGACAGAGACACAGAAGAGGCCACTGAGGAGATGGTGTACAAGGTAGTAGATTCTGTTGGAGACGAACTGGTTCAAGATGGTACCACCACAGAAAGGACTGGTAGAAGAAGGAGTGCAAGAGGAAAGAAAGAGGATAAGATTGACTCTGTCAAGGACGAGACTGCAGATGATGAACCAACAGTTCTGACAAAATCTACCAGAGGAAAAAGGGAAAGAACAAGTAAGAAAGAGGCTTTGATTGAGGAAATGAAAAAAGAGGACACACCAACAAGAAGGAGGCCCACTCCTGCCAGAGAGTCACAAGAAGGAAACAGGGAAAAAACACCAAAGAAAGAGGAGAAAGCACCTTCAAAACACAGCACACCAACAAAGAAGAGTGACATTGTTGTAAAGGAGGAAGATGCTACCAATGAAATGTTTGGCTCCGTGGAGGACAAGGTTGTTAAGGATGATCGACCCACTCCAGCACGAAAAAGGGGAAGACCAAAGAAAGAGGTTAAAACAACTAAAAAAGACACTGGAACATTGAAGAAGGGTGAAAAAGAGGCATCTGAAACAGTGGCCGATGAAGAAGAGGTGACATATCAGATCCTTGATTCTGTGGAGGACGAGACGGTTGACGATCATGATGACAAGCTTGGCAAGAACATCGCATCTCTCTCAGGATCAACCAGAAATGAGGAAGAGGAGGAAGAGCCCACGTATCAGATCGTAGATTCTCTGGAAGATGATCAAGATGATCTGACGTCCACAGAGGTTTCTGATAGAGGGAGGAAGGAAAAACATAATGAAACTCCTACAAAAGAAGAGGTGTCGGCTGATAAAGGAGGCACACCAACACATGGTACCACAGCTGTGGAAGAATCTGAACAAATGATCGTCCAGGAGGAGAGTCTGTATCAGATAGTGGATGATTTGGACGAAGTACCCGATGATCCATCTGCTGCAGAAGAGTCTGGTAGAAGAAATAAGGAGAGAACGTCCCAAACAGACACTGAGAAAGAGGACAAGTCAACAACCAAGTCCCAAAGACGTACCGTAACAACGGAAGAGGAAAAGAAACAAAAATCACCAGAGAAAAACGACCCAACGAGCGCTCTGGTGAAGCTGGATGAAGTGAGCGAGGAGGAGGAGGATTACCCTGACGACCCGGCAGATGAGGAAGAACTGAGGAAGAGGCAAGCTTCCACAAAAAAGAAACAGTTTCCCAAAGAGCAAGAAACAAGGAGGACCAGGGCGGGAGAATGGAGGAACCAAAGGAGGCGGAGCAGCAGCAGAGGTCACAGGGAAGGGATGAGGAAGGCGAAGGAGAGAGGGAGGGAAAATGAGGAGAAGGTGGAGGTAGACACCTCAGAGCTGGTGACTCTGGATGAGGTGGGAGCAGATGAAGCCAGAGAGGAAGGAGCACAGGAGAGCCGAGACTGGGATGAGGAGATCACTGAGGGAGAGCTGCAGACACTCGTCACTCTGGATGAGTTCATAGAAGAAGAGGAGGAGGACGGAAAGGCAGAGGGAGGCGTGCAGGAGACCCGCCCACTCAGCCAGGAGGACGAATCGGTGGACTCCTTAAACCCAGAGGTAAAGATTAAGATTGAAAAACATGCACGTGTTAAATTACTGTGAAGCTCTGTGAACCAAAAAATTAGAAAACACAAATACAGAAACGCTGACGGTAAAGATGTCGTGTCTGTTTCCAGACTTTGGTGACTTTAGATGAAGCAGCCGGTGATGAGGAAGAGAAGCCGGACGAAGAGCAAGCTGAGAAAACATCAAGCTCTGCCAAACGCAAACACATTGACACAGGTGTGTGTGTGTGTGTGTGTGTGTGTGTGTGTTCTGCCAACACAACTTTATTTGCATTATACCTTTTCAGAGAACTATTGATTATCTCCGTTTAACTGATTGTGTGATTTCAAACCAGTCGACACTTTTCTCGACAGATATTTTGTGTTGTGAAAGCAGGAAAATCAAAGGATTGAATGATGATGCGAAGAATGGCTCAAACCATAAACAGACTGTTGTTTCCGTCTCTTCTCCAGCTGTGAGTAAACTGAGGAGGGAGCTTGTCGGACCTGAAGCAAAGAGATCTCGTTCTCAGTCTCCTTGTGTCGCCGCTGACTTCAAATTGCCGGCATTCAAACCCAAAACCCCCCTTGGTGAGACACACACACACACACACACACACACACACACACACACACACACACACACTAACACACTCACACACTCCAATCAGAAGCCGACAGGAGATCTCAATGATTGATCACTGTCGCCCTCTGCAGGTCAGGAGTTTGTCGTCCCCAAATCAGGATACTTCTGTAACCTCTGCTCTGTCTTCTACCTGAGCGAGAGCGCCGCCAAGGACGTCCACTGCAGCGGCCAGAGACACTACGGCAACCTGCAGGTACACACACACACACACACACACACACACACACACTGAAACACACACCTGGCCTCACGTTGTTTGTGTTCTCACCTTTCTTTTTTCAGAAACATTATCAGAAGCTTCAACAGAAACCAGCAAGAAGTTCAACACAGAGTGCTCACGGCTCCGTTTCTGATTGATCTGGACTTCAACTAACGATTTATCAATTGATCGATTTGTCAAAAATGCGACGAATTAAAGCTGGACAAGGAAAAGGTCCTCAACTCATTAGTGTGTACAATCAGCACTGTTGGTCGGGGCGGTTTAGAAGATCATCTAACTGCCGTCTGGCGCCTTTGTTCATGTAAATACTGTAAATTATACCTTGTCCATAAGACTGAATATGTATTTTAGATTCAGACACGTTGGGATTCAGACTCCCTGCAGCTCGACAGTGTTGATGCCTCGTCTGCACTCAGTTGCACAGACACACGGCATCAGTCATGTTTTGGAAAAGCTAGAAGCAGTTTATCTTTGAAAGGTACAACATGACCTCGTTTACTCATCAATTAATAATAACTTCAGTATTTTTGAGATGTTTCTGTTTGTTACTTCTTGCAAACGAGAAGAATGTAAATGTGTTTCCTGTTTTTATTTTCATCCCAGTGGAAATGCTGGAAATTTGTAAAAGACAGAGTGACGTGGTGAATAAATCACTTCTACTGAGGAGATGAAAACATGAGATCTGTGTGAGCTGAAGTGTCACATTTCCATGTCGTGGATTTGTCGATATGTTCATGCTGTTTTCTAAAACATTCTGTTGTCAAGAATTCAAGAAAATATTGTGTGAAAAATAAAAATGAAAGACTGTCACATTTCCTGTGAGGTTTCTGTATTCTTTTCCATCATCTCATCTTTGAAGTGACTTCACGGCACCTGACTGGAGAACCAGTTGTTTACCTCAATGCATCCAACTCTTATTGGCAACTACAATCAATCTGCGTTTACTGACAGCAGTTTTCTGAAGTGTTCCTGAGCTCATGTGTTAATCTCTTTGATCCAATCATGTGTTCACAAAGTGGTGAACCTCGCTCCATCCTCGATGAGCGACTGAGCCTTTCCAGGATGCCCCTTTCATACCCAATCATGACCCTCTCACCTGTTACCAATCAACCTGTTTACCTGTGGAATGATCCAAACAGGTGTTTTTGGAATCAATTCCTTTGGAGTCTGGGTGAAATAAGTTGTTTAATCAATGTTAAAGTGAACTTTAACGACTGAGAATAAAGGTTAGAAATACAAACTTAGTCTTGAAGTTACACCCTACAAGTTTCTGAAAAACAATAAAACTG
The DNA here is from genome assembly GCF_051107435.1 of Chaetodon auriga. Lineage (NCBI taxonomy): Eukaryota > Metazoa > Chordata > Actinopteri > Chaetodontiformes > Chaetodontidae > Chaetodon > Chaetodon auriga. Next base: position 2,665,524 of record NC_135097.1, read on the forward strand.
CAAATTCTTCTTTTACCTCATTAATTTTCGTCCATCTCATTGTGTTATGTTTTATAAGTGTTCATGTTGGATTCATTGGACTCACAGAATGACGTTTTTCAATGCTTGAATGGTTTAATAGTGTAGAAGACAAGAAAAGACAGTTAATTCTCAGAGTGAAAGAAGTAAAAGCCAACAATCCTCAAGTCATGTACTGCTGGTTTCTCTGATGTCAGAAGACATATCATGGCTTTTTGGCGCAGACAAATGGATTTTTGAAACCACAAGCCCGGTCATCAAATTTCTTGTGGTCTGTAAAAAGACAGAGAGAATAATTTAGGGGCAAAGGTTTTATGTATATGGATCAAGGTATATCTATATGTAAATTCATTGAATTTGCTCAAAAGTTGGAGAAAATCATTCAAAAGTCATTTCCATGAAGCGACTGGAGACGATTTGTTTTGAACTGCACATGAAGACGTCCCCACTGCTGCTGCAGCAGGAAAGTTCAAATCTCATCTTTTAACAACTTGAACTTCATGACTGACTGCATCAAACACTTCACACAAACCTAAAGACACAACTTCTCTTGTCAAGTCAAGAAATCTCTTGATGTAAAAGCTTAAATGTGGTTTAATGTGCCAGTTCATCTTGAAGCCAATGGAGACAATCATCACTGGTGTTGTCTGTTGTCCAGTCCATCGAATGGGTTTGAGAACTTGTTCTTGTTTATTGGGCCTCATCTGTGAGAAACTATTATCATCACTTGTATTGATGTCTGCTTTAGAGATTTTGTAATCAGACCCTGCTCAGACCTCAGTGATCAACAAAAACAAAATGTTTCTGAAGCTACATATGACTTTACCTCCGAAGTTCATCAACAGACAGTATCCAGATTTATTAGGCTCTCCGGCAGCCCAGTAGTAAAACTCAAAAGGTGTACCATCACTCCAGAACCAGACACCCTTCTAGAACATTAGCATACAATATCAAACAATCAATGGTTTACATAAACTTTTCATTTCCTCTCTTTTAGATTCGGTGTCATCAGTAACATACCCGTCCTACATTGTAGCCTCCAATCCAAGTGACTGGAGACGAATTTGTGAGAGCCTTGATCATCATCTGAATCTCATGATACTCCCGAAAGCTGTGCACTGATGCAAGGTTTCCACCCTGACTCTGACAATGTTTCTGCAGAGATGGGAACAAAGAATGAAGTCATGTGATACATTCAACATCAAGTGATACAAAGACAACAAATTAGAAGAATATGACAGTTAACATGAGTAAGACAGCAACAGCAGGATGGACAGAGTGGAAGAGTGTTCTGCACCAGTGGTGGAGGAAGTATTCAGACACTTTACTTCAGTAAAAGTACTAATTTCACACTGTAAAAATACTCTATGCCATCTGCTGATTATTTTCTTTATTAATTGATTGGATGTCATTTGGTAAAAACTTTGAAAGTAATGGAAATGCTGTTTTAATTCATCAGAGCCCAAAGTGACACCTTCACTGTGCTTGTTTTGGTCCAAACCTCAAAACTATTAAATAAGATATTAAATACACTAATAGACTAAAATTATTAAAATAATGAAAGCAAAAAGGAGCAAATCCTGACAACTGTGAAGCTGAGACCATGAAATGTTTTTGCATGAACAATGACTGGAATGATTATCAAATAGCTGTAAATTGATTTTTTCGTTACCACTAACAGTTTTGAAGCTGTCAGATAAATGTCGTGGAGTGTGAAGTACAATATTTCCCACTGAAATGTAGCAGAGGAGAACTTTAAATTCTGACGTGAAATAAAGTACAAACACCTCAAATTCATACTTAAGTGCAGTACTTGATTAAATGTACTGAGTTCCACTTCACCACTGTTCTGCACTGAATCCAAATCATCATGATTACCTCAGCTTGAGCCCAAGTCATGGGTGTTGAAAAGTACATGAAGCAGCGATCATTGTGAGGGGTCCAACCACTGGGACATGTTGAGGGCTCGACGACAGGATTGTCCCCTGAAAACCAGTTCAGAGAAGAAGTGAGCATGGGAGCACTTTGCTGAACAGATCATAAGACTGACTGAGTTCAAGCCTCTGTTAGTGTGTTAGTGATCGATACCAACTCATTTCCTTGAATGGATCTTCCGTCCTTTCAGCAGCTCTGCTGTTGGAACTGGTCTACATACACAGTAAGACCATGAAAACTGTCTTTTGTCTCTCTTCATACTCACTAGCAGCGCTGGTCAGAGCCATCATGGCACAGACAAGTAGAGTCACAGTCAGCATCATCTTCATGACGATTGTCTTCAATAAAGAGAGACATGAAGACAGCACATGTGAGGACAGGAACTGGTGGCTTTCAGCCCATTAGAGGAGGCAGAGATGATGATAAGAGAGAACAGAGCAGAAGAAAAAAGGAGAAGTTGAAACAAACCTTCTGCAGGATTAGATTTTCTTCCTCCTCTTCGGTGTCAGCTTCAGCTTCAGCCTTCCTGTGTTGAGGTGCTCAACAAGAGAAACTCCAGTTCTTTTATACACTGAATTATCTTTGTTTGTGTATTAAACAAATACCTCCACCGTCTACACCCCAGTGTATGATGGATTATGTACACATACATCAAATGACATAATTTATTTCATGTCTGTTGTTTACTTTAAAGGCTCCTCAAGAAACAAGACATGAGACAAGGAAATTCTTCAGGCAGTGAAGCATGACAGCATGTCACCTGTAAACCTGAACAGGATCAACTGATCACTCAACAGGTGGATGGAGAAGCTGAAACATAGACATTAAACGATCATGTCAAATGCTTCAGTGCTAAATGTTATGGTTTCTCTCATGCTATCAGGTTGTATTCCATTATAAAAGAGGGATGTGTGCAGATTCTCAGTCCTTTCCGTCGTGGCTGTTGGTTTACTTTAGGCCGTCTGAGGAGCAGGGGTAGAAAAACGTTGAAGCACCGCGATGCAGAAAGTCCAGATAGATTTCTGGTCCATTTTAGGGGCACATATCACACGTCCGATCCCAGAAAAACAGAATGCAATCATTTGTAAATGAACTGTGTTCACCGACAACAGTTTTCTGAAGTGTCTCTGAGCTCATGTGTTCATCTCCTTCATCCAATCATGTGTTCACAAGGTGGTGAACCTCGCTCCTTTCCAGGATGCCCCTTTCATACCCAATCATGATCTTCTCACCTGTTAACAATCAACCTGTTTACCTGTGGAATGTTCCAAACAGGTGTTTTTAGAGCTTTCCACATCTTTCCCAGTCTGCTGTTGCTGAAAGACGCGCTTCACACTCATTTGTACCCACCAGGGGTAAATATGGGTTGAAAAATAATAGCTGTGGCTGTTATCTTTATGATTCACATTCATAGTTCCTTCTTTGGAAATTCTGCTGAACTGAGGAACGGATCCAAAACAATCAGATAAATGAGATGTGTCCGAAGAAATGTTGAAAACACAACTAATAATTAATTAGCACTGTCAAACGCTGCAGTGTCAAGGCAGCGTCACCTTTACTGGTTGGGTAATCAGAATCAGAATCAGAATTACTTTATTGATCCCTGAGGGGAAATTGTTTTTGTTGCAGGTTCTCCATATAAGAATAAAATTAGAATAAAGTTAGAAGAGAAAAATAATATATGTATAAATAAAAGAAATCTCCTTCTCGCCCCGCCTGGGGTGGTATTGTGCTTCCTTCAAGCTCGGGTCCTCTAACAGAGGCCTGGGAGCTTGAGGGTTCTGCGCAGGATCTTGGCTGTTCCCAGGAGTGCGTTCTTCTGGACAGAGACCTCAGATGTGATGTTCTTCCTGGTATCTGCTGGAGCCATTCTCATCAGTGCCTCTGTGCTGTCTTTCAGTCCAGCCTTTTCCAGACACTGGCATGTTCTCGCGATGTCAGCCACTTCCTCAAGCTGTCAATGGTACATGTCATGCAGGGGCTTGTCTGTCCATGACAACCCTTCTGGCTCCTCCTGACTGGGCTTCTGCTGCCTGAGGCATTCACTCAGCAGGTCATCATTGGGGGCCATCTTCCTGATGTACTCCCAGAGGCTTGCTGTTTCCTCCTGGATAGTGGCTCTGATGCTCACTAGTCCGCGGCCTCCTGTCTTCCGCTTAGTGTATAGCCTCAGGACGCTGGACTTAGGGTGAAAGCCTCCATGCAGTTTGCAGACGGGCTACGGCGGAGTGAACGACATCACATGCCAACATCGGGTTGACAGAGGGGGGGATGTAAACAGCTACGATAATGGCATGTGAAAACTCCCTGGGCAAATAATGTGGCCTGAGCCCAACAGCCAACACTTCAATGTCCGGGCAACAGATACGTTCCTTGATGACAATGTGACCAGGATTACACCATCGATTGTTGACTAGAACGCCGAGCCCCCCTCCTTTACGCTTACCACTCTCGGTGCAATCCCGGTCGACTCACACAGTCTGAAAGCCACCAATGAAGACGTTGTCATCGGGTATGTCCTGGTGCAACCAAGTCTACGAAAAACACATCAGACTGCACTCCCGATACTCCCTCTGACTCCTGGCGAGTGCTGTTAGCTCATCCGCCTTATTTGCCAGCGACCTCACGTTGCCCATGATGAGAGAGGGGAGACACGGCTGATATCTCCCCTTTCCATAAACCTCTGTTGTCTCGACCCAGCTCTTTCCTCCACTGTTTCTGTCCTCCCCTGCATCCTCTGTGTGTTTTCCTCAAGAGTTGAGTGGGGATTTCTGATGTTCTGGCCGACAAGCCAGCCGGCCTCAGTGCGATCAGCTGATCTCTGGAGTAAACACAGCGTCGGTGCTGTGTCCCAGTGAGAGGAACAATTTCAAGGCGAGAAAACAGACCAGAACTCTCTCGGCCAACATGTTTGGAGAGAGCACAGGTTCAAGATGACGGTCATAAAAATGCAGGTGGTAATAATAAAGAATAGAGCAAAAAAAATTTGTGAAAATAAGAAAACAAATAGGAGCGACTACAACAGGCTGCATGCACAGTCAGTGCATGCACACCTATCAGAAAAGCATTTTTCACTAGGAAGGTTAGTGGTAACAGTAGTTACTAGTAACTACGAGAAATATTTTGATGTAAACAGACATTTTCCTCAGGTATAAATGTTTAGCTCTCCCCATGCTTGGGGTCTTTCTTTACTCTACCACTCAAGTGATGATTGACCTTTTCTTTGCAAAGAAAATAAAAACCTTGTCGGCCGGCAGAAGTCTGCTTCATTTTTCACCAGCAGCACAAAATTTCCACAACAGGACCAAGTCAGAGCTATGGCAGCAACATTAATTATGATGCTGTTGGAACACCAACGGCAACACTTAGCTGCTTCTTGGTACAGAGGAAGAGAGGCCCCACAGTCTTGAATCTTGCCTCAGTCTCCTGTGATGACTCTAAAATCAATACAGAGAAAGTCATCATCAATGTAATTAAAAAGAACCAAACCAAATGCAATCAACACATTACCTTTTTCTCAATGTGGACCGACCGACCGTTATGTCCAGCACACAGCGTCCCAGAATGCACTGTGATTTTTGAGTTTCAGTTTTTAAACTTGATCTCAAGTTGGATCAAGAGATACTGAGAAATGACAGACGGCCGAGTAAAGTGACTATTCCTGAAGAAATGAAGCACGCAGCCATCCTGCAAACACATCACGATGTGTCCACATTCATTATTGAGCATATTCACAGCAAATAGGACAAACAGCAAAGAACCACATGTTAGCACTTTGACAACAGAACAGTAAACAACTATGTGATAAGAAGGCACCTGGTTTGCCACCATTTACTAAAGTCAGAGATGACTACTTTGTCTCAAAGATGCCTCACCGAAGTCAAACAAGGCAGGAACACAGCAATACGATACTGAGTCCTCTTCTTATGTTTGGACAACCAATCAATGGAATCAAGACAAGATCAACCAAGCCGACCATGACCGTGTGGGAGAGACGGATTGAATGGTGGAAAGGATTTTGCTCTCTGTCATAAAATTGACTGTGTTCATGATGGATTAATCATCTGATCATTTTCTCTGTTAATCGATTGTTTGATTTGTAAAATTTCTGAAAATAGTGACAAATGCCATCTGACAATTACCAGAGTCCAAAGTGACACGTTCATAATGGTTTTGTCCAACAGTCCAGAGCTCAAAATTAGGAAAAATGAATTTTGTGTGTGTGTGTGTGTGTGTGTGTGTGTGTGTGTGTGTGAGAGTACTTGTGTGCAAGTTTCTTAAGAACAATAAAGCCACAAGTTCTTCTTTCACCTCGTTGCCTTTCCTCCGTCTCGTTGTGTTTTATTCAGTGTTTTGTGTGTTCATTTTGGATTCATTAGACTCACAGACTGACGTTTTTCATTGCTTGAATGGTTTAATAGTGTAGAAAAAAAGAAGAAACCGTTAATTCTCAGAGTGAAAGAAGTAAAAGCCAACAATCCTCAAGTCATGTACTGCTGGTTTCTCTGATGTCAGAAGACATATCATGGCTTTTTGGCACAGACAAATGGCCCTCTGAGATAGCAAGGCTGGTCGTCAAATTTGTTTTGACCTGTAAAAAGACAGAGAGAATAATTTATGGGCAAAGGTTTTATGTATATGGATCAAGGTATATCTATATATAAATTCCTTGAATTTGCTGAAAAGTTGGAGAAAATCATTCAAAAGTCATTTCCATGAAGCGACTGGAGACGATTTGTTTTGAACTGCACATGAAGACGTCCCCACTGCTGCTGCAGCAGGAAAGTTCAAATCTGATCTTTTAACAACTTGAACTTCATGACTGACTGCATCAAACACTTCACACAAACCTAAAGACACAACTTCTCTTGTCAAGTCAAGAAATCTCTTGATGTAAAAGCTTAAATGTGGTTTAATGTGCCAGTTCATCTTGAAGCCAATGGAGACAATCATCACTGGTGTTGTCTGTTGTCCAGTCCATCGAATGGGTTTGAGAACTTGTTCTTGTTTATTGGGCCTCATCTGTGAGAAACTATTATCATCACTTGTATTGATGTCTGCTTTAGAGATTTTGTAATCAGACCCTGCTCAGACCTCAGTGATCAACAAAAACAAAATGTTTCTGAAGCTACATATGACTTTACCTCCGAAGTTCATCAACAGACAGTGTGAATTTTTGTTATTACTCGGCTCTCCGTCAGCCCAGTAATAAAACTTAAAAGGTGTACCATCACTCCAGAACCAGACACCCTCCTAGAAGATTAGAATACAATATCAAACAATTGATGGTTTACATAAACTTTTCATTTCCTCTCTTTTAGATTTGGTGTCATCAGTAACATGCCTGTGTTGCATCGTAGCCTCCAATCCATGTGGCTGGATACAAATGTGTGCGAGTGTAGATCATAGACTGAATTGCATGATGCTCTTGAAAGCTGTGCACTGATGCAAGGTTTCCACCCTGACCCTGACAATGTTTCTGCAGAGATGGGAGCAAAGAATGAAGTCATGTGATACATTCAACATCAAGTGATACAAAGACAACAAATTAGAAGAAAATGACAGTTAACATGTGTAAGACAGCAACAGCAGGATGGACAGAGTGGAAGAGTGTTCTGCACCAGTGGTGGAGGAAGTATTCAGACACTTTACTTTAAAAAGTGCTTTTAAAAGTTTTAGTTACCAAAGTTACTAATACATAGTACTAATAGTACTAATATAAAAGGACTAATATCACACTGTAAAAACACTCTATGCCATATTTCCCACTGAAATGTAGCAGAGGAGAACTTTAAAGTCTGACATGTGAAATAAAGTACAAACACCTCAAATTCATACTTAAGTGCAGTACTTGATTAAATGTACTGAGTTCCACTTCACCACTGTTCTGCACTGAATCCAAACCATCATGATTACCTCAGCTTGAGCCCAAGACATCATTGTTGGAACGTAGTTGAAGCAGCGATCATTGTAACGGGTCCAACCACTGGGACATGTTGAGCGCTTGACGACGAGATTGTCCCCTGAAAACCAGTTCAGAGAAGAAGTGAGCATGGGAGCACTTTGCTGAACAGATCATAAGACTGACTGAGTTCAAGCCTCTGTTAGTGTGTTAGTGATCGATACCAACTCATTTTCTTGAATGGATCTTCCGTCCTTTCAGCAGCTCTGCTGTTGGAACTGGTCTACATACACAGTAAGACCATGAAAACTGTCTTTTGTCTCTCTTCATACTCACCAGCAGCGCTGGTCAGAGCCATCATGGCACAGACAAGTAGAGTCACAGTCAGCATCATCTTCATGACGATTGTCTTCAATAAAGAGAGACGTGAAGACAGCACATGTGAGGACAGGAACTGGTGGCTTTCAGCCCATTAGAGGAAGCAGAGATGATGATAAGAGAGAACAGAGCAGAAGAAAAAAGGATAAGTTGAAACAAACCTTCTGCAGGATTAGATTTTCTTCCTCCTCTTCGGTGTCAGCTTCAGCTTCAGCCTTCCTGTGTTGAGGTGCTCAACAAGAGAAACTCCAGTTCTTTTATACACTGAATTGTCTTTGTTTGTGTTTCAAACAAATACCTCCACCGTCGACACCCCAGTGTATGATGGATTATGTACACATGTAGTTCATCAAAAGACATCATTTCATGTCTGTTGTTTACTTTAAAGGCTCCTCAAGAAACAAGACTTGAGACAAGGAAATTCTTCAGGCAGTGAAGCATGACAGCATGTCACCTGTAAACCTGAACAGGATCAACTGATCACTCAACAGGTGGATGGAGAAGCTGACACATAGACATTAAACGATCATGTCAAATGCTTCAGTGCTAAATGTTATGGTTTCTCTCATGCTATCAGGTTGTATTCCATTCTATAAGAGGGATGTGTGCAGATTCTCAGTCCTTTCCGTTGTGGCTGTTGGTTTACTTTAGGCCGTCTGAGGAGCAGGGGTAGAAAAACGTTGAAGCACCGCGATGCAGAAAGTCCAGATAGATTTCTGGTCCATTTTAGGGGCACATATCACACGTCCGATCCCAGAAAAACAGAATGCAATCATTTGTAAATGAACTGTGTTCACCGACAACAGTTTTCTGAAGCGTTCCTGAGCTCATGTGTTCATCCCCTTCATCCAATCATGTGTTCACAAGGTGGTGAACCTCGCTCCATCCTCTATGATTGACTGAGCCTTTCCAGGATGCCCCTTTCATACCCAATCATGATCCTCTCACCTGTTACCAATCAACCTGTTTACCTGTGGAATGATCCAAACAGGTGTTTTTGTTTTTGTTTTCCACATCTTTCCCAGTCTGCTGTTGCTCCTGTCCCAGTGTGTCTGAAATGTGTTGCTGATGATTATTAGTAAATGTCTCTTCATTCATTCACTACTTCCTACATAATGGATGCTCAGTAGTTCACTCAATCGTGAGCAGTAAATTCAGACACCAGGGAAATCAGGGAAGTAAAACTTTGCATACCACCAGGGGTAAGTGAGAAATCTTGCTTTTTTGTTGTGTAATTTTGGTGGAGGAACCTTCGATCACTGAGGCCCAATTGGAGCTGCTGCCAACTGCAAATGTTTGTAGCTGTGTTAATGTGAATCAGGGCGTTGCTGAAAGACACCTTTCATGCTCATTTGTACCCGCCATGGGTAAATATAGGTTGAAAAATAATTGCTGTGGTTGTCTTTATAAATCACATTCATGGTTCCTTCTTTGGCAATTCTGCTGAACTGTGGAACAGATCCAAAGCAATCAAATAAATGACACGTCAGGAGAAAGAAAAACACAAGTTTATTTTTAATTAGCACTGTCAAACACTGCAGTGTGGAGGCAGCGTCACCTTTACTGGTTGGGTAAAAGCATTTTTCACCAGGAAGGTTCGTGGTAACAGTAGTTACTTGTAACTAGGAGAAATATTTTGATGTAAACGGACATTTTCCTCAGTGGTCGGTGGAGATTAAGTCAGAGCTACGGCAACAACATTAATTATGATGCTGTTGGAACAACACCAACACAGCAACATCAGACTGTGGTGTGACAGCTGAGGCGTTACTGAAGCAAAATGTTTGAAGAAGCAACACTTAGTTGCTTCTTGGTACAGAGGAAGAGAGGCCTCACAGTCCTGAATCTTGCCTCAGTCTCCTGTGATGACCCTAAAATCAAAAAAGAGAAAGTCATCATCAATGCAATTAAAAACAACAAAACCAAATGCAATCAACACATTACCTTTTTCTCAATGTGGACCGACCGTCAAAGAGAAATGGCATGGTTCCTCTGTTAAAAACTCCAGCATTTGAGAACAAAAAACAGGAAGTAACCGCTTTGGTGATTTAGTTTGACAAGAGATAAACGATCGGTTGTTTGTCAAGAACACCAGTATTGAATGTCCACCAACAGCTGAAGACTGTTCATGTGTCTTGAGGAACGTCACTGCAGTGACATCACAGAGTGGTCGGTGTGGACAACATCTGTGAGGATTTCACTGTTTTGTAAAAGATGTGATCAATGAGCGTTAACTCTCTGTGGGACCTTTTCTGGTAAAATTCAAAATAATGGATCAGACCTTGTCAGGACCAGTAGTTCTTATGGGGATCAGAGCCCGGACCTACTTCAGCAACACATCACTGAGGTCCTGCTGACTTAGAGGTTAGAGTTACTCATGACTTGGTTATGGTTAGAGGTTAGAGTCAGCCTGTCCACAATCGAACTCAATATAATGTCTGAACAAGGACAGCTGTGCAACAATGTGTGTGTGTGTGTGTGTGTGTGTGTGTGTGTGTGTGTGTGTGTGTGCGTGTGTGTGTGTGTGTGTGTGTGTGCGTGTGTGTGTGTGTGTGTGTGTGTGTGTGTGAGTACTTGTGTGCAAGTTTCTTAAGAACAATAAAGCCACAAGTTCTTCTTTCAGCTCGTTGCCTTTCCTCCGTCTCGTTGTGTTTTATTCAGTGTTTTGTGTGTTCATGTTGGATTCATTGACTCACAGAATGACGTTTTTCAATGCTTGAATGGTTTAATGGTGTAGAAGACAAGAAAAGACAGTTAATTCTCAGAGTGAAAGAAGTAAAAGCCAACAATCCTCAAGTCATGTACTGCTGGTTTCTCTGATGTCAGAAGACATATCATGGCTTTTTGGCACAGACAAATGGATACCTGTAATAGTAACGCTGGTCACCAAATTTCTTGTGGTCTGTAAAAAGACAGAGAGAATAATTTATGGGCAAAGATTTTATGTATATGGATCAAGGTATATCTATATATAAATTCCTTGAATTTGCTCAAAAGTTGGAGAAAATCATTCAAAAGTCATTTCCATGAAGCGACTGGAGACGATTTGTTTTGAACTGCACATGAAGACGTCCCCACTGCTGCTGCAGCAGGAAACTTCAAATCTGATCTTTAATAACTTGAACTTCATGACTGACTGCATCAAACACTTCACACAAACCTAAAGACACAACTTCTCTTGTCAAGTCAAGAAATCTCTTGATGTAAAAGCTTAAATGTGGTTTAATGTGCCAGTTCATCTTGAAGCCAATGGAGACAATCATCACTGGTGTTGTCTGTTGTCCAGTCCATCGAATGGGTTTGAGAACTTGTTCTTGTTTATTGGGCCTCATCTGTTAGAAACTATTATCATCACTTGTATTGATGTCTGCTTTAGAGATTTTGTAATCAGACCCTGCTCAGACCTCAGTGATCAACAAAAACAAAATGTTTCTGAAGCTACATATGACTTTACCTCCGAAGTTCATCGCCAGACAGGTTCCATATTGATTAGGCCGTCCGGGAGCCCAGTAGTTGAACTTAAAAGGTGTACCATCACTCCAGAACCAGACACCCTCCTAGAACATTAGAATACAATATGAAACAATCAATGGTTTACATAAACTTTTCATTTCCTCTCTTTTAGATTTGATGTCATCAGTAACATACCCATCCTACATCGTAGCCTCCAATCCATGTGACTGGATACGAATGTGTGCGAATCAGGATCATAGACTGAATCGCATGATACTCCTGAAAGCTGTGCACTGATGCAAGGTGTCCACCCTGACCCAGACAATGTTTCTGCAGAGATGGGAACAAAGAATGAAGTCATGTGATACATTCAACATCAAGTAATACAAAGACACCAAATTAGAAGAAAATGACAGTTAACATGAGTAAGACAGCAACAGCAGGATGGACAGAGTGGAAGAGTGTTCTGCACCAGTGGTGGAGGAAGTATTCAGACACTTTACTTCAGTAAAAGTACTAATTTCACACTGTAAAAATACTCTATGCCATCTGCTGATTATTTTCTTTATTAATTGATTGGATGTCATTTGGTAAAAACTTTGAAAGTAATGGAAATGCTGTCTTAATTAATCAGAGCCCAAAGTGACACCTTCACTGTGCTTCTTTTGGTCCAAACCTCAAAACTATTAAATAAGATATTAAATACACTAATAGACTAAAATTATTAAAATCATGAAAGCAAAAAGGAGCAAATCCTGACAACTGTGAAGCTGAGACCATGAAATGTTTTTGCATGAACAATGACTGGAATGATTATCAAATAGCTGTAAATTGATTTTTTCGTTGCCACTAACGGTTTTGAAGCTGTCAGATAAATGTCGTGGAGTGTGAAGTACAATATTTCCCACTGAAATGTAGCAGAGGAGAACTTTAAAGTCTGACGTGAAATAAAGTACAAACACCTCAAATTCATACTTAAGTGCAGTCCTTGATTAAATGTACTGAGTTCCACTTCACCACTGTTCTGCACTGAATCCAAACCATCATGATTACCTCAGCTTGAGTCCAAGTCAGGGTTGTTGGAACGTAGATGAAACAGCGGCCATTGTAAGACTTCCAACCACTGGGACATGTTGAGCGCCTGAAGATGGGATTGTCCCCTGAAAACCAGTTCAGAGAAGAAGTGAGCATGGGAGCACTTTGCTGAACAGATCATAAGACTGACTGAGTTCAAGCCTCTGTTAGTGTGTTAGTGATCGATACCAACTCATTTCCTTGAATGGATCTTCCGTCCTTTCAGCAGCTCTGCTTTTGGAACTGGTCTACATACACAGTAAGACCATGAAAACTGTCTTTTGTCTCTCTTCATACTCACCAGCAGCGCTGGTCAGAGCCATCATGGCACAGACAAGTAGAGTCACAGTCAGCATCATCTTCATGACGATTGTCTTCAATAAAGAGAGACATGAAGACAGCACATGTGAGGACAGGAACTGGTGGCTTTCAGCCCATTAGAGGAAGCAGAGATGATGATAAGAGAGAACAGAGCAGAAGAAAAAAGGAGAAGTTGAAACAAACCTTCTGCAAGATTAGATTTTCTTCTTCCTCTTCGGTGTCAGCTTCAGCTTCAGCCTTCCTGTGTTGAGGTGCTCAACAAGAGAAACTCCAGTTCTTTTATACACTGAATTGTCTTTGTTTCTGTTTTAAACAAATACCTCCACCGTCGACACCCCAGTGTATGATGGATTATGTACACATGTAGTTCATCAAAAGACATCATTTATTTCATATCTGTTGTTTGCTTTAAAGGTTCTTCAAGGAACAAGACATGAGACAAGGAAATTCTTCAAACAGTGAAGCATGACAGCATGTCACCTGTAAACCTGAACAGGATCAACTGATCACTCAACAGGTGGATGGAGAAGCGGACACATAGACATTAAACGATCATCAAATATTATTGAATGAAAAGTTACTTCAACATATCAAAACAGTTGCCAGTTAATGTCCTATTCCAATGAAACTGGCAGAGTTGTAACGCGAGGTGCTGACGTTGAGGTTCCATGTCTTGCTCAAGGACACTTTGACATGTGGACAGGAGGAACACATTGGAACACACGACATGACAAACGTGAGTTTGGTGATTTAGTTTGACAAGAGATAAACGATCGGTTGTTTGTCAAGAACACCAGTATTGAATGTCCACCAACAGCTGAAGACTGTTCATGTGTCTTGAGGAACGTCACTGCAGTGACATCACAGAGTGGTCGGTGTGGACAACATCTGTGAGGATTTCACTGTTTTGTAAAAGATGTGAACAATGAGCGTTAACTTGTTAAATCTGTGGGACCTTTTCTGGTAAAATTCAAAATAACGATCAGACCTTGTCAGGACCAGTAGTTCTTATGGGGATCAGAGCCCGGACCTACTTCAGCAACACATCACTGAGGTCCTGCTGACTTAGAGGTTAGAGTTACTCATGACTTGGTTATGGTTAGAGGTTAGAGTCAGCCTGTCCACAATCGAACTCAATATAATGTCTGAACAAGGACAGCTGTGCAACAATGTGTGTGTGTGTGTGTGTGTGTGTGTGTGTGTGTGAGTGTGTGTGTGTGTGTGTGTGTGTGTGTGTGTGTGTGTGGTGTGTGTGTGTGTGTGTGTGTGTGTGTGTGTGTGTGTGTGTGTGTGTGTGTGTGGGTGTGTGTGTGTGTGTGTGTGTGTGTTTGTGTTTGTACTTGTGTGCAGGTTTCTTAAGAACAATAAAGCCACAAGTTCTTCTTTCACCTCGTTGCCTTTCCTCCGTCTCGTTGTGTTTTATTCAGTGTTTTGTGTGTTCATGTTGGATTCATTAGACTCACAGAATGACGTTTTTCAATGCTTGAATGGTTTAATAGTGAAGAAAACAAGAAAAGACAGTGAATTCTCAGAGTGAAAGAAGTAAAAGCCAACAATCCTCAAGTCATGGACTGCTGGTTTCTCTGATGTCAGAAGACATATCATGGCTTTGTGGCGCAGACAAATGGCCTTCTGTAACCACAACCCTGGTCATCAAATTTCTTGTGGTCTGTAAAAAGACAGAGAAAATAATTTATGGGCAAAGATTTTATGATTTTATGTATATGGATCAAGGTATATCTATATATAAATTCCTTGAATTTGCTGAAAAGTTTGACAAAATAATTCAAAAGTCATTTCCATGAAGCGACTGGAGACGATTTGTTTTGAACTGCACATGAAGACGTCCCCACTGCTGCTGCAGCAGGAAAGTTCAAATCTGATCTTTTAACAACTTGAACTTCATGACTGACTGCTTCAAACACTTCACACAAACCTAAAGACACAACTTCTCTTGTCAAGTCAAGAAATCTCTTGATGTAAAAGCTTAAATGTGGTTTAATGTGCCAGTTCATCTTGAAGCCAATGGAGACAATCATCACTGGTGTTGTCTGTTGTCCAGTCCATCGAATGGGTTTGAGAACTTGTTCTTGTTTATTGGGCCTCATCTGTGAGAAACTATTATCATCACTTGTATTGATGTCTGCTTTAGAGATTTTGTAATCAGACCCTGCTCAGACCTCAGTGATCAACAAAAACAAAATGTTTCTGAAGCTACATATGACTTTACCTCCGAAGTTCATCACCAGACAGTATCCAGTTTGATTAGGCTCTCCAGCAGCCCAGGAGTTGAACTTAAAAGGTGTACCATCACTCCAGAACCAGACACCCTCCTAGAACATTAGAATACAATATAAAACAATCAATGGTTTACATAAACTTTTCATTTCCTCTCTTTTAGATTTGGTGTCATCAGTAACATACCCGTCCTACATCGTAGCCTCCAAGCCATGTGACTGTATACAAATGTGTGCGAATCTTGATCATCATCTGAATCTCATGATACTCCCGAAAGCTGTGCACTGATGCAAGGTGTCCACCCTGACCCTGACAATGTTTCTGCAGAGATGGGAACAAAGAATGAAGTCATGTGATACATTCAACATCAAGTTAATTAATCAGAGCCCAAAGTGACACCTTCACTGTGCTTGTTTTGGTCCAAACCTCAAAACTATTAAATAAAATATTAAATACACTAATAGACTAAAATTATCAAAATAATTAAAGCAAAAAGGAGCAAATCCTGACAACTGTGAAGCTGAGACCATGAAATGTTTTTGCATGAACAATGACTGGAATGATTATCAAATAGCTGTAAATTGATTTTTTCGTTACCACTAACAGTTTTGAAGCTGTCAGATAAATGTCGTGGAGTGTGAAGTACAATATTTCCCACTGAAATGTAGCAGAGGAGAACTTTAAAGTCTGACGTGAAATAAAGTACAAACACCTCAAATTCATACTTAAGTGCAGTACTTGATTAAATGTACTGAGTTCCACTTCACCACTGTTCTGCACTGAATCCAAATCATCCTGATTACCTCAGCTTGAGCCCAAGTCATGGGTGTTGGAACGTAGTTGAGACAGAGATCATTGTGAGGGGCCCAACCACTGGGACATGTTGAGCGCTTGACGACGGGATTGTCCCCTGAAAACCAGTTCAGAGAAGAAGTGAGCATGGGAGCACTTTGCTGAACAGATCATAAGACTGACTGAGTTCAAGCCTCTGTTAGTGTGTTAGTGATCGATACCAACTCATTTCCTTGAATGGATCTTCCGTCCTTTCAGCAGCTCTGCTTTTGGAACTGGTCTACATACACAGTAAGACCATGAAAACTGTCTTTTGTCTCTCTTCATACTCACCAGCAGCGCTGGTCAGAGCCATCATGGCACAGACAAGTAGAGTCACAGTCAGCATCATCTTCATGATGATTGTCTTCAATAAAGAGAGACATGAAGACAGCACATGTGAGGACAGGAACTGGTGGCTTTCAGCCCATTAGAGGAAGCAGAGATGATGATGATAAGAGAGAACAGAGCAGAAGAAAAAAGGAGAAGTTGAAACAAACCTTCTGCAGGATTAGATTTTCTTCCTCCTCTTCGGTGTCAGCTTCAGCTTCAGCCTTCCTGTGTTGAGGTGCTCAACAAGAGAAACTCCAGTTCTTTTATACACTGAATTGTCTTTGTTTGTGTTTTAAACAAATACCTCCACCGTCGACACCCCAGTGTATGATGGATTATGTACACATGTAGTTCATCAAAAGACATCATTTCATGTCTGTTGTTTGCTTTAAAGGCTCCTCAAGAAACAAGACATGAGACAAGGAAATTCTTCAGGCAGTGAAGCATGACAGCATGTCACCTGTAAACCTGAACAGGATCAACTGATCACTCAACAGGTGGATGGAGAAGCTGAAACATAGACATTAAACGATCATGTCAAATGCTTCAGTGCTAAATGTTATGGTTTCTCTCATGCTATCAGGTTGTATTCCATTATATAAGAGGGATGTGTGCAGATTCTCAGTCCTTTCCGTCGTGGCTGTTGGTTTACTTTAGGCCGTCTGAGGAGCAGGGGTAGAAAAACGTTGAAGCACCGCGATGCAGAAAGTCCAGATAGATTTCTGGTCCATTTTAGGGGCACATATCACACGTCCGATCCCAGAAAAACAGAATGCAATCATTTGTAAATGAACTGTGTTCACCGACAACAGTTTTCTGAAGTGTTCCTGAGCTCATGTGTTCATCCCCTTCATCCAATCATGTGTTCACAAGGTGGTGAACCTCGCTCCATCCTTTATGATCGACTGAGCCTTTCCAGGATGCCCCTTTCATACCCAATCATGATCCTCTCACCTGTTACCAATCAACCTGTTTACCTGTGGAATGATCCAAACAGGTGTTTTTGTTTTTGTTTTCCACATCTTTCCCAGTCTGCTGTTGAAATGTGTTGCTGATGATTATTAGTAAATGTCTCTTCATTCATTCACTACTTCCTACATAATGGATGCTCAGTAGTTCACTCAATCGTGAGCAGTAAATTCAGACACCAGGGAAATCAGGGAAGTAAAACTTTGCATACCACCAGGGGTAAGTGAGAAATCTTGCTTTTTTGTTGTGTAATTTTGGTGGAGGAACCTTCGAACCCTGAGGCCCAATTGGAGCTGCTGCCAACTGCAAATGTGTGTAGCTGTGTTAATGTGAATCAGGGCGTTGCTGAAAGACACCTTTCATGCTCATTTGTACCCGCCATGGGTAAATATAGGTTGAAAAATAATTGCTGTGGTTGTCTTTATAAATCACATTCATGGTTCCTTCTTTGGCAATTCTGCTGAACTGTGGAACAGATCCAAAGCAATCAAATAAATGACACGTCAGGAGAAAGAAAAACACAAGTTTATTTTTAATTAGCACCGTCAAACACTGCAGTGTGGAGGCAGCATCACCTTTACTGGTTGGGTAAAAACATTTTTCACCAGGAAGGTTCGTGGTAACAGTAGTTACTTGTAACTAGGAGAAATATTTTGATGTAAACGGACATTTTCCTCAGTGGTCGGTGGAGATTAAGTCAGAGCTACGGCAACAACATTAATTATGATGCTGTTGGAACAACACCAACACAGCAACATCAGACTGTGGTGTGACAGCTGAGGCGTTACTGAAGCAAAATGTTTGAAGAAGCAACACTTAGTTGCTTCTTGGTACAGAGGAAGAGAGGCCTCACAGTCCTGAATCTTGCCTCAGTCTCCTGTGATGACCCTAAAATCAAAAAAGAGAAAGTCATCATCAATGCAATTAAAAACAACAAAACCAAATGCAATCAACACATTACCTTTTTCTCAATGTGGACCGACCGTCAAAGAGAAATGGCATGGTTCCTCTGTTAAAAACTCCAGCATTTGAGAACAAAAAACAGGAAGTAACCGCTTTGGTGATTTAGTTTGACAAGAGATAAACGATCGGTTGTTTGTCAAGAACACCAGTATTGAATGTCCACCAACAGCTGAAGACTGTTCATGTGTCTTGAGGAACGTCACTGCAGTGACATCACAGAGTGGTCGGTGTGGACAACATCTGTGAGGATTTCATGGTTTGGAAAAGATGTGATCAATGAGCGTTAACTTGTTAAATCTGTGGGACCTTTTCTGGTAAAATTCAAAATAACGATCAGACCTTGTCAGGACCAGTAGTTCTTATGGGGATCAGAGCCCGGACCTACTTCAGCAACACATCACTGAGGTCCTGCTGACTTAGAGGTTAGAGTTACTCATGACTTGGTTATGGTTAGAGGTTAGAGTCAGCCTGTCCACAATCGAACTCAATATAATGTCTGAACAAGGACAGCTGTGCAACAATGTGTGTGTGTGTGTGTGTGTGTGTGTGTGTGTGTGTGTGTGTGTGTGTGTGAGTACTTGTGTGCAAGTTTCTTAAGAACAATAAAGCCACAAGTTCTTCTTTCACCTCGTTGCCTTTCCTCCGTCTCGTTGTGTTTTATTCAGTGTTTTGTGTGTTCATGTTGGATTCATTGACTCACAGAATGACGTTTTTCAATGCTTGAATGGTTTAATGGTGTAGAAGACAAGAAAAGACAGTTAATTCTCAGAGTGAAAGAAGTAAAAGCCAACAATCCTCAAGTCATGTACTGCTGGTTTCTCTGATGTCAGAAGACATATCATGGCTTTCTGGCGCAGACAAATGGCCTTCTGTAACCACAACCCTGGTCATCAAATTGGTGGATGGAGAAGCTGACACATAGACATTAAACGATCATCAAATATTATTGAATGAAAAGTTACTTCAACATATCAAAACAGTTGCCAGTTAATGTCCTATTCCAATGAAACTGGCAGAGTTGTAACGCGAGGTGCTGACGTTGAGGTTCCATGTCTTGCTCAAGGACACTTTGACATGTGGACAGGAGGAACACATTGGAACACACGACATGACAAACGTGAGTTTGGTGATTTAGTTTGACAAGAGATAAACGATCGGTTGTTTGTCAAGAACACCAGTATTGAATGTCCACCAACAGCTGAAGACTGTTCATGTGTCTTTGAATGAATGAATGAATAGTTTATTTCGGTTACATAGTGCAAAAAATACAAAGATCATTTCAACCAAAAGTTTTCATAATCAATAACTGAAAAAGGAATAGGCTGAAGCACCAGGCTTATTATTGCCTATCCTGTACTGTCCAATGACTATCCCAGAATATCAACAATAGAAAAAATAAATGATACTCATTATACTCTGAATTAAAATCCCTAATTGTGTTACAGTTCATCAACTTGCATTATAAGCATCAATTATTTTACATTTTAAGGTTTTCTTGAACATTAACAGAGAACTGCATAGTTTCAATTCATCATTGAGTCCATTCCACAATTTGACACCCAAAACTGAAACACACCGGTATTTTATATTAGTCCTCACTTTACATGTTTCAAACATAAACAAACCTCTTAAATTATAGTTTCCTTCTCTTCTTTTAAAAAAAGTCTGAATACAAACAGGAAGGCTGTTATTCACCACACGAAAAAGCACTTCCAATGTCTTTAAATATACAATATCAAAGAATTTTAAAGTAACAGATCCTATAAATAATTGGTTAGTTGATTCTCGGTATCCAACTTTATTTATTATTCTAATTGCTTTTTTCTGTAGTTTATTAATTGGCTCCATATTTGTTTTATATGCATTTCCCCAAACTTCAACACAGTATGACATATAAGGCAACACAAGAGAAGAATACAATATATGCAGACATTTCTTATTTAGTAAATCCTTTACTTTATGAAGAACAGCCACTGATTTAGATAATTTACGTTTAATGTATTCTATGTGTGGCTTCCAACACAGTTTATGATCAATAATCACTCCCAAAAACTTAGTTTCACTGACTCTTTCAATTTCAATACCATTCAAATTTAATTTTATGTCACAATTGGCCTGCCTACCACCAAACACCATAAATTTAGTTTTATTTTCATTTAGTGATAACTTATTTAAATAAAGCCATTTTTTTAACATGATCAATTCCCTTTCTATGATTTGTATTAGTTGTTCCATGTTCTCCCCTGAGCAAAATACATTTGTATCATCCGCAAACATTACAAATTTTAATATATTTGAGACTGTGCAGATATCATTTAAATAAAGTATAAATAACTTAGGTCCCAATACCGAACCCTGTGGGACACCACAGGTTACTCTTCTCAGATGTGATTCAATATTATTCATTTTCACATACTGAAACCTATTACTTAAATAACTTTTTAACCAATGAAATGCAACGCCTCTTATACCATATTGTTCACATTTCTGCAGGAGTAATGAGTGATCAATAGTATCAAATGCTTTTCGTAAGTCAATAAACACACCCACGGCATATTGTTTTTTATCCATTGCTGTTGCTATATTTTCGACAAATTCCATCACTGCCGACGATGTTGATCGATTGCTCCTGAAGCCGTACTGGTGATCATTTAGTAATTCATGTTTCCCAACAAAGGCATCGAGTCTGTCTACAAATAGTTTTTCAAGTATTTTAGAAAATTGAGGTAACAAAGAAACAGGTCTGTAATTTGATACAATATTCTTTTCACCATTTTTATAGATTGGGATCACTTTTGCTATTTTCATGTTATCAGGAAAAGTACCTGTTAAAAAGGATTTGTTGCATATATAAGTAAATGGTTCAAGGACACAATTAATTACTTCTTTTATGAGTGACATATCAACATTATTACAATCAGTTGATTTTTTATTCTGCAATTTTCTAACGACTTCTAACACATCACTCGAACAAACCCCCCCAAGAAACATGGAATTGTAGTTGCTGAAAGCAAAATCAAACTTTATATCTGCAGCTCTCGAACAGTCAATTTCTTTTGCCAAATTTGGGCCGACATTAACAAAAAAATCATTGAACTCATTAACAATCTCCTCTTTATTTTCAAGAACTGAATTGTCGCGTTTAACAATGTATGGTGGAAAATCCCTATTATGACGATTTTTGATTAACTCATTTAAAACACTCCAGGTCGCCTTAATGTTTTTTTTATATCTTTGCAGTAACTGATCATAACAGTCTTTCTTTTGTTGTCTTATAATAGATGTCAATCTATTTTTATGTGTCTTATATTCATCCTCCTTTTCCCTTGTTCGATGTTTCATGAATTCCCTATATAGCCTATTTTTTTTTTTACAAGCTTTTTCCAAACCATGTGTTAGCCATGGTTTCCCTCTCTTCATGAAATTTTGTCCAATTTCTTTGAATGGGCAATGTCGGTCATAAAGTGTCACAAATGTTTCTAAAAATGCATTATATGAGTCATTAGTGTCCTCTACATAAACTTCCTGCCAATCATGATCCATAAGTTCTGCTTTTAGAGCCATAATTGCTTGTGGCGATTTCACTCTAACTAAATTATAAGACTGCCTTCCCATTTTTGACATTGATTTATCATCCATTTCTAACACGACAAAAACTGGCAAATGATCACTTACATCAGTCACGAACAGTCCACTTTTTATCTTCCCACTAGTTATATTTACAAAAATATTGTCAATCAATGTCGCACTCTCCTTAGTTATTCTGCTAGGCTTCAGAATTAATGGATAGAAACTCAAACTGAACATATTATTAACAAATTCTGCAGTTTTCATATGATCATTAGATTTCAACAAATCAATGTTAAAGTCGCCACAAACCAAAATCGCCTTACCATTATGTTTTTCATATAATTCAGAAATCTTCTTATTAAATTGATCAGTGCAGGACCCAGGTGTTCTACAAATGCAACTAATTAATACATTTCTTAATCTTTCAACCTTAATTTCAATGGTTACACATTCCATCAAATTGTCAATAACAGTTGTCATATTACCAATAATCCTGCATTTAAGATCAGACCTCACAAACAAGGCAACCCCCCCCCTTTTGTTAACCCTGTTTTGCACAAACATTTCATAGCCATCTAATTCTTCCTGCAGTTCTTTATCATCACTCAGCCAAGTCTCTGAAACTGCAATTACACTAAATTTTAGCTGAAACTGTTGAAGATAATCTTTTATTTTGAAGAAGTTACTATAAAGACTCCTACTGTTGAAGTGGATCAGCGAAAAATCTTCCGTTTCAGAACTGAAATTTTCTTCAGAATAGTACTCACAGTTCAAATTAACATTCTGATAAAAGTGGGTCTCTGGATCAATGTCATTTCCTAACTCATAAGGTTTGTAATCTTGAAAATCAAAAGATGTGAAATCTGTGTGTTCACTCATTCTCTTATATTAAATGTATCACATTTAAGGATCTTGAGGAACGTCACTGCAGTGACATCACAGAGTGGTCGGTGTGGACAACATCTGTGAGGATTTCACTGTTTTGTAAAAGATGTGATCAATGAGCGTTAACTTGTTAAATCTGTGGGACCTTTTCTGGTAAAATTCAAAATAATGGATCACATCTTGTCAGGACCAGTAGTTCTTATGGGGATCAGAGCCTGGACCTACTTCAGCAACACATCACTGAGGTCCTGCTGACTTAGAGGTTAGAGTTACTCATGACTTGGTTATGGTTAGAGGTTAGAGTCAGCCTGTCCACAATCGAACTCAATATAATGTCTGAACAAGGACAGCTGTGCAACAATGTGTGTGTGTGTGTGTGTGTGTGTGTGTGTGTGTGTGTGGGTGTGTGTGTGTGTGTGAGTGTGTGTGTGTGTGTGTGTGAGTACTTGTGTGCAGGTTTCTTAAGAACAATAAAGCCACAAGTTCTTCTTTCAGCTCGTTGCCTTTCCTCCGTCTCGTTGTGTTTTATTCAGTGTTTTGTGTGTTCATGTTGGATTCATTGACTCACAGAATGACGTTTTTCAATGCTTGAATGGTTTAATAGTGTAGAAGACAAGAAAAGACAGTTAATTCTCAGAGTGAAAGAAGTAAAAGCCAACAATCCTCAAGTCATGGACTGCTGGTTTCTCTGATGTCAGAAGACATATCATGGCTTTGTGGCGCAGACAAATGGCCTTCTGTAACCACAACCCTGGTCATCAAATTTCTTGTGGTCTGTAAAAAGACAGAGAGAATAATTTATGGGCAAAGATTTTATGTATATGGATCAAGGTATATCTATATATAAATTCCTTGAATTTGCTCAAAAGTTGGAGAAAATCATTCAAAAGTCATTTCCATGAAGCGACTGGAGACGATTTGTTTTGAACTGCACATGAAGACGTCCCCACTGCTGCTGCAGCAGGAAACTTCAAATCTGATCTTTTAACAACTTGAACTTCATGACTGACTGCATCAAACACTTCACACAAACCTAAAGACACAACTTCTCTTGTCAAGTCAAGAAATCTCTTGATGTAAAAGCTTAAATGTGGTTTAATGTGCCAGTTCATCTTGAAGCCAATGGAGACAATCATCACTGGTGTTGTCTGTTGTCCAGTCCATCGAATGGGTTTGAGAACTTGTTCTTGTTTATTGGGTCTCATCTGTGAGAAACTATTATCATCACTTGTATTGATGTCTGCTTTAGAGATTTTGTAATCAGACCCTGCTCAGACCTCAGTGATCAACAAAAACAAAATGTTTCTGAAGCTACATATGACTTTACCTCCGAAGTTCATCACCAGACAGTATCCAGTTTGATTAGGCTCTCCAGCAGCCCAGTAGTTGAACCTAAAAGGTGTACCATCACTCCAGAACCAGACACCCTCCTAGAACATTAGAATACAATATGAAACAATCAATGGTTTACATAAACTTTTCATTTCCTCTCTTTTAGATTTGGTGTCATCAGTAACATACCCGTCCTACATCGTAGCCTCCAAGCCATGTGACTGGATACGAATGTGTGCGAATCTTGATCATCATCTGAATCTCATGATACTCCCGAAAGCTGTGCACTGATGCAAGGTGTCCACCCTGACTCTGACAATGTTTCTGCAGAGATGGGAACAAAGAATGAAGTCATGTGATACATTCAACATCAAGTTAATTAATCAGAGCCCAAAGTGACACCTTCACTGTGCTTGTTTTGGTCCAAACCTCAAAACTATTAAATAAAATATTAAATACACTAATAGACTAAAATTATTAAAATAATTAAAGCAAAAAGGAGCAAATCCTGACAACTGTGAAGCTGAGACCATGAAATGTTTTTGCATGAACAATGACTGGAATGATTATCAAATAGCTGTAAATTGATTTTTTCGTTACCACTAACAGTTTTGAAGCTGTCAGATAAATGTCGTGGAGTGTGAAGTACAATATTTCCCACTGAAATGTAGCAGAGGAGAACTTTAAAGTCTGACATGTGAAATAAAGTACAAACACCTCCAATTCATACTTAAGTGCAGTACTTGATTAAATGTACTGAGTTCCACTTCACCACTGTTCTGCACTGAATCCAAACCATCATGATTACCTCAGCTTGAGCCCAAGTCATGGGTGTTGGAACGTAGTTGAAGCAGCGATCATTGTGAGGGGTCCAACCACTGGGACATGTTGAGCGCTTGACGACGGGATTGTCCCCTGAAAACCAGTTCAGAGAAGAAGTGAGCATGGGAGCACTTTGCTGAACAGATCATAAGACTGACTGAGTTCAAGCCTCTGTTAGTGTGTTAGTGATCGATACCAACTCATTTTCTTGGATGGATCTTCCGTCCTTTCAGCAGCTCTGCTTTTGGAACTGGTCTACATACACAGTAAGACCATGAAAACTGTCTTTTGTCTCTCTTCATACTCACCAGCAGCGCTGGTCAGAGCCATCATGGCACAGACAAGTAGAGTCACAGTCAGCATCATCTTCATGACGATTGTCTTCAATAAAGAGAGACATGAAGACAGCACATGTGAGGACAGGAACTGGTGGCTTTCAGCCCATTAGAGGAAGCAGAGATGATGATGATAAGAGAGAACAGAGCAGAAGAAAAAAGGAGAAGTTGAAACAAACCTTCTGCAGGATTAGATTTTCTTCCTCCTCTTCGGTGTCAGCTTCAGCTTCAGCCTTCCTGTGTTGAGGTGCTCAACAAGAGAAACTCCAGTTCTTTTATACACTGAATTGTCTTTGTTTGTGTTTTAAACAAATACCTCCACCGTCGACACCCCAATGTATGATGGATTATGTACACATGTAGTTCATCAAAAGACATCATTTCATGTCTGTTGTTTGCTTTAAAGGCTCCTCAAGAAACAAGACATGAGACAAGGAAATTCTTCAGGCAGTGAAGCATGACAGCATGTCACCTGTAAACCTGAACAGGATCAACTGATCACTCAACAGGTGGATGGAGAAGCTGAAACATAGACATTAAACGATCATGTCAAATGCTTCAGTGCTAAATGTTATGGTTTCTCTCATGCTATCAGGTTGTATTCCATTATATAAGAGGGATGTGTGCAGATTCTCAGTCCTTTCCGTCGTGGCTGTTGGTTTACTTTAGGCCGTCTGAGGAGCAGGGGTAGAAAAACGTTGAAGCACCGCGATGCAGAAAGTCCAGATAGATTTCTGGTCCATTTTAGGGGCACATATCACACGTCTGATCCCAGAAAAACAGAATGCAATCATTTGTAAACGAACTGTGTTCACCGACAACAGTTTTCTGAAGTGTTCCTGAGCTCATGTGTTCATCCCCTTCATCCAATCATGTGTTCACAAGGTGGTGAACCTCGCTCCATCCTCTATGATCGACTGAGCCTTTCCAGGATGCCCCTTTCATACCCAATCATGATCCTCTCACCTGTTACCAATCAACCTGTTTACCTGTGGAATGATCCAAACAGGTGTTTTTGTTTTTGTTTTCCACATCTTTCCCAGTCTGCTGTTGCTCCTGTCCCAGTGTGTCTGAAATGTGTTGCTGATGATTATTAGTAAATGTCTCTTCATTCATTCACTACTTCCTCCATAAAGGATGCTCAGTAGTTCACTCAATCGTGAGCAGTAAATTCAGACACCAGGGAAATCAGGGAAGTAAAACTTTGCATACCACCAGGGGTAAGTGAGAAATCTTGCTTTTTTGTTGTGTAATTTTGGTGGAGGAACCTTCTAACCCTGATGCCCAATTGGAGCTGCTGCCAACTGCAAATGTTTGTAGCTGTGTTAATGTGAATCAGGGCGTTGCTGAAAGACACCTTTCATGCTCATTTGTACCCGCCATGGGTAAATATAGGTTGAAAAATAATTGCTGTGGTTGTCTTTATAAATCACATTCATGGTTCCTTCTTTGGCAATTCTGCTGAACTGCGGAACAGATCCAAAGCAATCAAATAAATGACACATGTCAGGAGAAAGAAAAACACAAGTTTATTTTTAATTAGCACTGTCAAACACTGCAGTGTGGAGGCAGCATCACCTTTACTGGTTGGGTAAAAACATTTTTCACCAGGAAGGTTCGTGGTAACAGTAGTTACTTGTAACTAGGAGAAATATTTTGATGTAAACAGACATTTTCCTCAGTGGTCGGTGGAGATTAAGTCAGAGATACGGCAACAACATTAATTATGATGCTGTTGGAACAACACCAACACAGCAACATCAGACTGTGGTGTGACAGCTGAGGCGTTACTGAAGCAAAATGTTTGAAGAAGCAACACTTAGTTGCTTCTTGGTACAGAGGAAGAGAGGCCTCACAGTCCTGAATCTTGCCTCAGTCTCCTGTGATGACCCTAAAATCAAAAAAGAGAAAGTCATCATCAATGCAATTAAAAACAACAAAACCAAATGCAATCAACACATTACCTTTTTCTCAATGTGGACCGACCGTCAAAGAGAAATGGCATGGTTCCTCTGTTAAAAACTCCAGCATTTGAGAACAAAAAACAGGAAGTAACCGCTTTGGTGATTTAGTTTGACAAGAGATAAACGATCGGTTGTTTGTCAAGAACACCAGTATTGAATGTCCACCAACAGCTGAAGACTGTTCATGTGTCTTGAGGAACGTCACTGCAGTGACATCACAGAGTGGTCGGTGTGGACAACATCTGTGAGGATTTCATGGTTTGGAAAAGATGTGATCAATGAGCGTTAACTTGTTAAATCTGTGGGACCTTTTCTGGTAAAATTCAAAATAACGATCAGACCTTGTCAGGACCAGTAGTTCTTATGGGGATCAGAGCCCGGACCTACTTCAGCAACACATCACTGAGGTCCTGCTGACTTAGAGGTTAGAGTTACTCATGACTTGGTTATGGTTAGAGGTTAGAGTCAGCCTGTCCACAATCGAACTCAATATAATGTCTGAACAAGGACAGCTGTGCAACAATGTGTGTGTGTGTGTGTGTGTGTGTGTGTGTGTGTGTGTGTGTGTGTGGGTGTGTGTGTGTGTGTGTGTGTGTGTACTTGTGTGCAAGTTTCTTAAGAACAATAAAGCCACAAGTTCTTCTTTCAGCTCGTTGCCTTTCCTCCGTCTCGTTGTGTTTTATTCAGTGTTTTGTGTGTTCATGTTGGATTCATTAGACTCACAGAATGACGTTTTTCAATGCTTGAATGGTTTAATGGTGTAGAAGACAAGAAAAGACAGTTAATTCTCAGAGTGAAAGAAGTAAAAGCCAACAATCCTCAAGTCATGTACTGCTGGTTTCTCTGATGTCAGAAGACATATCATGGCTTTTTGGCACAGACAAATGGATACCTGTAATAGTAACGCTGGTCACCAAATTTCTTGTGGTCTGTAAAAAGACAGAGAGAATAATTTATGGGCAAAGATTTTATGTATATGGATCAAGGTATATCTATATATAAATTCCTTGAATTTGCTGAAAAGTTGGAGAAAATCATTCAAAAGTCATTTCCATGAAGCGACTGGAGACGATTTGTTTTGAACTGCACATGAAGACGTCCCCACTGCTGCTGCAGCAGGAAAGTTCAAATCTGATCTTTTAACAACTTGAACTTCATGACTGACTGCATCAAACACTTCACACAAACCTAAAGACACAACTTCTCTTGTCAAGTCAAGAAATCTCTTGATGTAAAAGCTTAAATGTGGTTTAATGTGCCAGTTCATCTTGAAGCCAATGGAGACAATCATCACTGGTGTTGTCTGTTGTCCAGTCCATCGAATGGGTTTGAGAACTTGTTCTTGTTTATTGGGCCTCATCTGTGAGAAACTATTATCATCACTTGTATTGATGTCTGCTTTAGAGATTTTGTAATCAGACCCTGCTCAGACCTCAGTGATCAACAAAAACAAAATGTTTCTGAAGCTACATATGACTTTACCTCCGAAGTTCATCACCAGACAGTATCCAGTTTTATCAGGCTGTCCGACATCCCAGTAGTTGAACATTTTAGGTGTACCATCACTCCAGAGCCAGACACCCTCCTAGAACATTAGAATACAATATGAAACAATCAATGGTTTACATAAACTTTTCATTTCCTCTCTTTTAGATTTGGTGTCATCAGTAACATACCCGTCCTACATCGTAGCCTCCAATCCATGTGACTGGATACAAATGTGTGCGGATCTTGATCATCATCTGAATCTCATGATACTCCCGAAAGCTGTGCACTGATGCAAGGTTTCCACCCTGACTCTGACAATGTTTCTGCAGAGATGGGAACAAAGAATGAAGTCATGTGATACATTCAACATCAAGTAATACAAAGACAACAAATTAGAAGAAAATGACAGTTAACATGAGTAAGACAGCAACAGCAGGATGGACAGAGTGGAAGAGTGTTCTGCACCAGTGGTGGAGGAAGTATTCAGACACTTTACTTCAGTAAAAGTACTAATATCACTCTGTAAAAATACTCTATGCCATCTACAATTGTATCTTATTTTAGTTGCATGTTTTAACGACATGTTTAATTGCTATTTATTTCATTTACTCATTTTATTTCATTTTATGTTTATGTCTTAGTCTCTTGGTTTTTAGCTCCAGTGTTTCCTCATGGGGGTCCTTAGTTTTTAGGTCAAATGGGGACCCCCCTCACTGGGAACTTCTTCTGGACTACTGATGGGGGCGCTGCTGAGGGGACGGCTCTGGCCTGGATGGCTGGAGGCCTCTGCACCTTGGTGTGGGGTCTCCTGTCTGCCTGGGTCGGGGTGGTCTTGGGCGGCACCCCCCGGTCATGAGCCAGGGGCCCTCTTAGTGTGGATGGCCCCCAAAGGTGGCTTACTACTTATCTTGTCTGTATGGGTGCATGTGTGTGTGTGTGTTTCTGGATGTAGTTATGGGGGCGGGAGGGCTGGGTTTTCTTCTCTTTTGTTTTTAGCCTCTGTGAGGCACTTTGTGTTGCCTTTTAAGTATGAAAAGTGTCATACAAATAAACAAAGTTTGAGTTTAAGTACTGATTATTTTCTTTATTAATTGATTGGATGTTATTTAGTAAAAACTTTGAAAGTAATGAAAATGCTGTTTTAATTAATCAGAGCCCAAAGTGACACCTTCACTGTGCTTCTTTTGGTCCAAACCTCAAAACTATTAAATATTAAATACATTAATAGACTGAAATTATTTAAAGAAGTAAAACAAAAAGGGGCAAATCCTGACAACTGTGAAGCTGAGACCATGAAATGTTTTTGCATGAACAATGACTGGAATGATTATCAAATAGCTGTAAATTGATTTTTTCGTTACCACTAACAGTTTTGAAGCTGTCAGATAAATGTCGTGGAGTGTGAAGTACAATATTTCCCACTGAAATGTAGCAGAGGAGAACTTTAAAGTCTGACGTGAAATAAAGTACAAACACCTCCAATTCATACTTAAGTGCAGTACTTGATTAAATGTACTGAGTTCCACTTCACCACTGTTCTGCTCTGAATCCAAATCATCATGATTACCTCAGCTCGAGCCCAAGTCATGGGTGTTGGAACGTAGTTGAAGCAGCGATCATTGTGAGGGGTCCAACCACTGGGACATGTTGAGCGCTTGACGACGAGATTGTCCCCTGAAAACCAGTTCAGAGAAGAAGTGAGCATGGGAGCACTTTGCTGAACAGATCATAAGACTGACTGAGTTCAAGCCTCTGTTAGTGTGTTAGTGATCGATACCAACTCATTTCCTTGAATGGATCTTCCGTCCTTTCAGCAGCTCTGCTTTTGGAACTGGTCTACATACACAGTAAGACCATGAAAACTGTCTTTTGTCTCTCTTCATACTCACCAGCAGCGCTGGTCAGAGCCATCATGGCACAGACAAGTAGAGTCATAGTCAGCATCATCTTCATGACGATTGTCTTCAATAAAGAGAGACATGAAGACAGCACATGTGAGGACAGGAACTGGTGGCTTTCAGCCCATTAGAGGAAGCAGAGATGATGATAAGAGAGAACAGAGCAGAAGAAAAAAGGAGAAGTTGAAACAAACCTTCTGCAGGATTAGATTTTCTTCCTCCTCTTCGGTGTCAGCTTCAGCTTCAGCCTTCCTGTGTTGAGGTGCTCAACAAGAGAAACTCCAGTTCTTTTATACACTGAATTGTCTTTGTTTGTGTTTTAAACAAATACCTCCACCGTCGACACCCCAGTGTATGATGGATTATGTACACATGTAGTTCATCAAAAGACATCATTTCATGTCTGTTGTTTGCTTTAAAGGCTCCTCAAGAAACAAGACATGAGACAAGGAAATTCTTCAGGCAGTGAAGCATGACAGCATGTCACCTGTAAACCTGAACAGGATCAACTGATCACTCAACAGGTGGATGGAGAAGCTGAAACATAGACATTAAACGATCATGTCAAATGCTTCAGTGCTAAATGTTATGGTTTCTCTCATGCTATCAGGTTGTATTCCATTATATAAGAGGGATGTGTGCAGATTCTCAGTCCTTTCCGTCGTGGCTGTTGGTTTACTTTAGGCCGTCTGAGGAGCAGGGGTAGAAAAACGTTGAAGCACCGCGATGCAGAAAGTCCAGATAGATTTCTGGTCCATTTTAGGGGCACATATCACACGTCCGATCCCAGAAAAACAGAATGCAATCATTTGCAAATGAACTGTGTTCACCGACAACAGTTTTCTGAAGTGTTCCTGAGCTCATGTGTTCATCCCCTTCATCCAATCATGTGTTCACAAGGTGGTGAACCTCGCTCCATCCTGTTAGCAATCAACCTGTTTACCTGTGGAATGTTCCAAACAGGTGTTTTTGTTTTTGTTTTCCACATCTTTCCCAGTCTGCTGTTGCTCCTGTCCCAGTGTGTCTGAAATGTGTTGCTGATGATTATTAGTAAATGTCTCTTCATTCATTCACTACTTCCTACATAAAGGATGCTCAGTAGTTCACTCAATCGTGAGCAGTAAATTCAGACACCAGGGAAATCAGGGAAGTAAATCTTTGCATACCACCAGGGGTAAGTGAGAAATCTTGCTTTTTTGTTGTGTAATTTTGGTGGAGGAACCTTCGAACCCTGAGGCCCAATTGGAGCTGCTGCCAACTGCAAATGTTTGTAGCTGTGTTAATGTGAATCAGGGCGTTGCTGAAAGACACCTTTCATGCTCATTTGTACCCGCCATGGGTAAATATAGGTTGAAAAATAATTGCTGTGGTTGTCTTTATAAATCACATTCATGGTTCCTTCTTTGGCAATTCTGCTGAACTGCGGAACAGATCCAAAGCAATCAAATAAATGACACATGTCAGGAGAAAGAAAAACACAAGTTTATTTTTAATTAGCACTGTCAAACACTGCAGTGTGGAGGCAGCGTCACCTTTACTGGTTGGGTAAAAACATTTTTCACCAGGAAGGTTCGTGGTAACAGTAGTTACTTGTAACTAGGAGAAATATTTTGATGTAAACGGACATTTTCCTCAGTGGTCGGTGGAGATTAAGTCAGAGCTACGGCAACAACATTTTTTATGATGCTGTTGGAACAACACCAACACAGCAACATCAGACTGTGGTGTGACAGCTGAGGCGTTACTGAAGCAAAATGTTTGAAGAAGCAACACTTAGTTGCTTCCTGGTACAGAGGAAGAGAGGCCTCACAGTCCTGAATCTTGCCTCAGTCTCCTGTGATGACCCTAAAATCAAAAAAGAGAAAGTCATCATCAATGCAATTAAAAACAACAAAACCAAATGCAATCAACACATTACCTTTTTCTCAATGTGGACCGACCGTCAAAGAGAAATGGCATGGTTCCTCTGTTAAAAACTCCAGCATTTGAGAACAAAAGACAGGAAGTAACCGCTAACATACAGGACAAAGAAAAGGATCAAGCATAGCAAGAAGAAAAGACTTGAATTTGTCAGCTTTCAAAAGTTCAATGGCAGTAAAGACGCTTGCTTTGGAATACATGAAGTCAGCAGAGACTGCACTTGTGCAGTTATGTCCAGCACACAGTTTCCCAGAATGCACGGTGATTTTTGAGTTTCAGTTTTTAAACTTGATCTCAAGTTGGTTCAAGGGATACTGAGAAATGACAGACGGCCGAGTAAAGTGACTATTCCTGAAGAAACGAAGCACGCAGCCATCCTGCAAACACATCACGATGTGTCCACATTCATTATTGAGCATATTCACAGCAAATAGGACAAACAGCAAAGAACCACATGTTAGCACTTTGACAACAGAACAGTAAATAACTATGTGATAAGTAGGCACCTGGTTTGCCACCATTTACTAAAGTCAGAGATGACTACTTTGTCTCAAAGATGCCTCACCGAAGTCAAACAAGGCAGGAACACAGCAATACGATACTGAGTCCTCTTCTTATGTTTGGACAACCAATCAATGGAATCAAGACAAGATCAACCAAGCCGACCATGACCGTGTGGGAGAGACGGATTGAATGGTGGAAAGGATTTTGCTCTCTGTCATAAAATTGACTGTGTTCATGATGGATTAATCATCTGATCATTTTCTCTGTTAATCGATTGTTTGATTTGTAAAGATTCTGAAAATAGTGACAAATGCCATCTGACAATTACCAGAGTCCAAAGTGACACGTTCATAATGGTTTTGTCCAACAGTCCAGAGCTCAAAATTAGGAAAAATGAATTCATATACTAGAACAATTAAAAGGACAGGCAGCAAATCCACACATCTGTGAACCAGGAAATATTATTGAATGAAAAGTTACTCCAACATATCAAAACAGTTGCCAGTTAATGTCCTATTCCAATGAAACTGGCAGAGTTGTAACGCGAGGTGCTGACATTGAGGTTCCATGTCTTGCTCAAGGACACTTTGACATGTGGACAGGACGAACACATTGGAACACACGACATGACAAACATGAGTTTGGTGATTTAGTTTGACAAGAGATAAACGATCGGTTGTTTGTCAAGAACACCAGTATTGAATGTCCACCAACAGCTGAAGACTGTTCATGTGTCTTGAGGAACCGTCACTGCAGTGACATCACAGAGTGGTCGGTGTGGACGACATCTGTGAGGATTTCACTGTTTTGTAAAAGATGTGATCAATGAGCGTTAACTTGTTAAATCTGTGGGACCTTTTCTGGTAAAATTCAAAATAACGATCAGACCTTGTCAGGACCAGTAGTTCTTATGGGGATCAGAGCCCGGACCTACTTCAGCAACACATCACTGAGGTCCTGCTGACTTAGAGGTTAGAGTTACTCATGACTTGGTTATGGTTAGAGGTTAGAGTCAGCCTGTCCACAATCGAACTCAATATAATGTCTGAACAAGGACAGCTGTGCAACAATGTGTGTGTGTGTGTGTGTGTGTGTGTGTGTGTGTGTGAGTACTTGTGTGCAAGTTTCTTAAGAACAATAAAGCCACAAGTTCTTCTTTCACCTCGTTGCCTTTCCTCCGTCTCGTTGTGTTTTATTCAGTGTTTTGTGTGTTCATGTTGGATTCATTGACTCACAGAATGACGTTTTTCAATGCTTGAATGGTTTAATGGTGTAGAAGACAAGAAAAGACAGTTAATTCTCAGAGTGAAAGAAGTAAAAGCCAACAATCCTCAAGTCATGTACTGCTGGTTTCTCTGATGTCAGAAGACATATCATGGCTTTTTGGCACAGACAAATGGATACCTGTAATAGTAACGCTGGTCACCAAATTTCTTCTGGTCTGTAAAAAGACAGAGAGAATAATTTATGGGCAAAGATTTTATGTATATGGATCAAGGTATATCTATATATAAATTCCTTGAATTTGCTCAAAAGTTGGAGAAAATCATTCAAAAGTCATTTCCATGAAGCGACTGGAGACGATTTGTTTTGAACTGCACATGAAGACGTCCCCACTGCTGCTGCAGCAGGAAAGTTCAAATCTGATCTTTTAACAACTTGAACTTCATGACTGACTGCATCAAACACTTCACACAAACCTAAAGACACAACTTCTCTTGTCAAGTCAAGAAATCTCTTGATGTAAAAGCTTAAATGTGGTTTAATGTGCCAGTTCATCTTGAAGCCAATGGAGACAATCATCACTGGTGTTGTCTGTTGTCCAGTCCATCGAATGGGTTTGACAACTTGTTCTTGTTTATTGGGCCTCATCTGTGAGAAACTATTATCATCACTTGTATTGATGTCTGCTTTAGAGATTTTGTAATCAGACCCTGCTCAGACCTCAGTGATCAACAAAAACAAAAGGTTTCTGAAGCTACATATGACTTTACCTCCGAAGTTCATCACCAGACAGGTTCCATATTGATTAGGCCGTCCGGGAGCCCAGTAGTTGAACTTAAAAGGTGTACCGTCACTCCAGAACCAGACACCCTCCTAGAACATTAGAATACAATATGAAACAATCAATGGTTTACATAAACTTTTCATTTCCTCTCTTTTAGATTTGATGTCATCAGTAACATACCCATCCTACATCGTAGCCTCCAATCCATGTGACTGGAAACGAATGTGTGCGAATCTTGATCATCGTCTGAATCTCATGATACTCCTGAAAGCTGTGCACTGATGCAAGGTGTCCACCCTGATCCAGACAATGTTTCTGCAGAGATGGGAACAAAGAATGAAGTCATGTGATACATTCAACTTCAAGTAAAACAAAGACAACAAATTAGAAGAAAATGTCAGTTAACATGTGTAAGACAGCAACAGCAGGATGGACAGAGTGGAAGAGTGTTCTGCACCAGTGGTGGAGGAAGTATTCAGACACTTTACTTCAGTAAAAGTACTAATATCACACTGTAAAAATACTCTATGCCATCTGCTGATTATTTTCTTTATTAATTGATTGGATGTTACTTAGTAAAAACTTTGAAAGTAATGGAAATGCTGTCTTAATTAATCAGAGCCCAAAGTGACACCTTCACTGTGCTTCTTTTGGTCCAAACCTCAAAACTATTAAATAAGATATTAAATACACTAATAGACTAAAATTATTAAAATAATGAAAGCAAAAAGGAGCAAATCCTGACAACTGTGAAGCTGAGACCATGAAATGTTTTTGCATGAACAATGACTGGAATGATTATCAAATAGCTGTAAATTGATTTTTTCGTTACCACTAACAGTTTTGAAGCTGTCAGATAAATGTCGTGGAGTGTGAAGTACAATATTTCCCACTGAAATGTAGCAGAGGAGAACTTTAAAGTCTGACGTGAAATAAAGTACAAACACCTCCAATTCATACTTAAGTGCAGTACTTGATTAAATGTACTGAGTTCCACTTCACCACTGTTCTGCTCTGAATCCAAATCATCATGATTACCTCAGCTTGAGTCCAAGTCAGGGTTGTTGGAACGTAGATGAAACAGCGGCCATTGTAAGACTTCCAACCACTGGGACATGTTGAGGGCCTGAAGATGGGATTGTCCCCTGAAAACCAGTTCAGAGAAGAAGTGAGCATGGGAGCACTTTGCTGAACAGATCATAAGACTGACTGAGTTCAAGCCTCTGTTAGTGTGTTAGTGATCGATACCAACTCATTTCCTTGAATGGATCTTCCGTCCTTTCAGCAGCTCTGCTGTTGGAACTGGTCTACATACACAGTAAGACCATGAAAACTGTCTTTTGTCTCTCTTCATACTCACCAGCAGCGCTGGTCAGAGCCATCATGGCACAGACAAGTAGAGTCACAGTCAGCATCATCTTCATGACGATTGTCTTCAATAAAGAGAGACGTGAAGACAGCACATGTGAGGACAGGAACTGGTGGCTTTCAGCCCATTAGAGGAAGCAGAGATGATGATGATAAGAGAGAACAGAGCAGAAGAAAAAAGGAGAAGTTGAAACAAACCTTCTGCAGGATTAGATTTTCTTCCTCCTCTTCGGTGTCAGCTTCAGCTTCAGCCTTCCTGTGTTGAGGTGCTCAACAAGAGAAACTCCAGTTCTTTTATACACTGAATTGTCTTTGTTTGTGTTTTAAACAAATACCTCCACCGTCTACACCCCAGTGTATGATGGATTATGTACACATGTAGTTCATCAAAAGACATCATTTCATGTCTGTTGTTTGCTTTAAAGGCTCCTCAAGAAACAAGACATGAGACAAGGAAATTCTTCAGGCAGTGAAGCATGACAGCATGTCACCTGTAAACCTGAACAGGATCAACTGATCACTCAACAGGTGGATGGAGAAGCTGAAACATAGACATTAAACGATCATGTCAAATGCTTCAGTGCTAAATGTTATGGTTTCTCTCATGCTATCAGGTTGTATTCCATTCTATAAGAGGGATGTGTGCAGATTCTCAGTCCTTTCCGTCGTGGCTGTTGGTTTACTTTAGGCCGTCTGAGGAGCAGGGGTAGAAAAACGTTGAAGCACCGCGATGCAGAAAGTCCAGATAGATTTCTGGTCCATTTTAGGGGCACATATCACACGTCCGATCCCAGAAAAACAGAATGCAATCATTTGCAAATGAACTGTGTTCACCAACAACAGTTTTCTGAAGTGTTCCTGAGCTCATGTGTTCATCCCCTTCATCCAATCATGTGTTCACAAGGTGGTGAACCTCGCTCCATCCCCTATGATCGACTGAGCCTTTCCAGGATGCCCCTTTCATACCCAATCATGATCCTCTCACCTGTTACCAATCAACCTGTTTACCTGTGGAATGTTCCAAACAGGTGTTTTTGTTTTTGTTTTCCACATCTTTCCCAGTCTGCTGTTGCTCCTGTCCCAGTGTGTCTGAAATGTGTTGCTGATGATTATTAGTAAATGTCTCTTCATTCATTCACTACTTCCTACATAAAGGATGCTCAGTAGTTCACTCAATCGTGAGCAGTAAATTCAGACACCAGGGAAATCAGGGAAGTAAAGCTTTGCATACCACCAGGGGTAAGTGAGAAATCTTGCTTTTTTGTTGTGTAATTTTGGTGGAGGAACCTTCGAACCCTGAGGCCCAATTGGAGCTGCTGCCAACTGCAAATGTGTGTAGCTGTGTTAATGTGAATCAGGGCGTTGCTGAAAGACACCTTTCATGCTCATTTGTACCCGCCATGGGTAAATATAGGTTGAAAAATAATTGCTGTGGTTGTCTTTATAAATCACATTCATGGTTCCGTCTTTGGCAATTCTGCTGAACTGCGGAACAGATCCAAAGCAATCAAATAAATGACACATGTCAGGAGAAAGAAAAACACAAGTTTATTTTTAATTAGCACCGTCAAACACTGCAGTGTGGAGGCAGCGTCACCTTTACTGGTTGTGTAAAAGCATTTTTCACCAGGAAGGTTCGTGGTAACAGTAGTTACTTGTAACTAGGAGAAATATTTTGATGTAAACGGACATTTTCCTCAGTGGTCGGTGGAGATTAAGTCAGAGCTACGGCAACAACATTAATTATGATGCTGTTGGAACAACACCAACACAGCAACATCAGACTGTGGTGTGACAGCTGAGGCGTTACTGAAGCAAAATGTTTGAAGAAGCAACACTTAGTTGCTTCCTGTTACAGAGGAAGAGAGGCCTCACAGTCCTGAATCTTGCCTCAGTCTCCTGTGATGACCCTAAAATCAAAAAAGAGAAAGTCATCATCAATGCAATTAAAAACAACGAATCCAAATGCAATCAACACATTACCTTTTTCTCAATGTGGACCGACCGTCAAAGAGAAATGGCATGGTTCCTCTGTTAAAAACTCCAGCATTTGAGAACAAAAAACAGGAAGTAACCGCTTTGGTGATTTAGTTTGACAAGAGATAAACGATCGGTTGTTTGTCAAGAACACCAGTATTGAATGTCCACCAACAGCTGAAGACTGTTCATGTGTCTTGAGGAACGTCACTGCAGTGACATCACAGAGTGGTCGGTGTGGACAACATCTGTGAGGATTTCATGGTTTGGAAAAGATGTGATCAATGAGCGTTAACTTGTTAAATCTGTGGGACCTTTTCTGGTAAAATTCAAAATAACGATCAGACCTTGTCAGGACCAGTAGTTCTTATGGGGATCAGAGCCCGGACCTACTTCAGCAACACATCACTGAGGTCCTGCTGACTTAGAGGTTAGAGTTACTCATGACTTGGTTATGGTTAGAGGTTAGAGTCAGCCTGTCCACAATCGAACTCAATATAATGTCTGAACAAGGACAGCTGTGCAACAATGTGTGTGTGTGTGTGTGTGTGTGTGTGTGTGTGTGTGTGTGAGTACTTGTGTGCAAGTTTCTTAAGAACAATAAAGCCACAAGTTCTTCTTTCACCTCGTTGCCTTTCCTCCGTCTCGTTGTGTTTTATTCAGTGTTTTGTGTGTTCATGTTGGATTCATTGACTCACAGAATGACGTTTTTCAATGCTTGAATGGTTTAATGGTGTAGAAGACAAGAAAAGACAGTTAATTCTCAGAGTGAAAGAAGTAAAAGCCAACAATCCTCAAGTCATGTACTGCTGGTTTCTCTGATGTCAGAAGACATATCATGGCTTTTTGGCGCAGACAAATGGGTTTCTGCAACCACAACCCCAGTCATCAAGTTTCTTGTGGTCTGTAAAAAGACAGAGAGAATAATTTATGGGCAAAGGTTTTATGTATATGGATCAAGGTATATCTATATATAAATTCATTGAATTTGCTCAAAAGTTCGAGAAAATCATTCAAAAGTCATTTCCATGAAGCGACTGGAGACGATTTGTTTTGAACTGCACATGAAGACGTCCCCACTGCTGCTGCAGCAGGAAACTTCAAATCTGATCTTTTAACAACTTGAACTTCATGACTGACTGCATCAAACACTTCACACAAACCTAAAGACACAACTTCTCTTGTCAAGTCAAGAAATCTCTTGATGTAAAAGCTTAAATGTGGTTTAATGTGCCAGTTCATCTTGAAGCCAATGGAGACAATCATCACTGGTGTTGTCTGTTGTCCAGTCCATCGAATGGGTTTGAGAACTTGTTCTTGTTTATTGGGCCTCATCTGTGAGAAACTATTATCATCACTTGTATTGATGTCTGCTTTAGAGATTTTGTAATCAGACCCTGCTCAGACCTCAGTGATCAACAAAAACAAAATGTTTCTGAAGCTACATATGACTTTACCTCCGAAGTTCATCACCAGACAGTATCCAGTTTTATCAGGCTGTCCGACATCCCAGTAGTTGAACATTTTAGGTGTACCATCACTCCAGAGCCAGACACCCTCCTAGAACATTAGAATACAATATGAAACAATCAATGGTTTACATAAACTTTTCATTTCCTCTCTTTTAGATTTGGTGTCATCAGTAACATACCCGTCCTACATCGTAGCCTCCAATCCATGTGACTGGATACAAATGTGTGCGGATCTTGATCATCATCTGAATCTCATGATACTCCCGAAAGCTGTGCACTGATGCAAGGTTTCCACCCTGACTCTGACAATGTTTCTGCAGAGATGGGAACAAAGAATGAAGTCATGTGATACATTCAACATCAAGTAATACAAAGACAACAAATTAGAAGAAAATGTCAGTTAACATGAGTAAGACAGCAACAGCAGGATGGACAGAGTGGAAGAGTGTTCTGCACCAGTGGTGGAGGAAGTATTCAGACACTTTACTTCAGTAAAAGTACTAATATCACTCTGTAAAAATACTCTATGCCATCTACAATTGTATCTTATTTTAGTTGCATGTTTTAACGACATGTTTAATTGCTATCTATTTCATTTACTCATTTTATTTCATTTTATGTTTATGTCTTAGTCTCTTGGTTTTTAGCTCCAGTGTTTCCTCATGGGGGTCCTTAGTTTTTAGGTCACTGGGAACTTCTTCTGGTCTACTGATGGGGGCGCTGCTGAGGGGACGGCTCTGGCCTGGATGGCTGGAGGCCTCTGCACCTTGGTGTGGGGTCTCCTGTCTGCCTGGGTCGGGGTGGTCTTGGGCGGCACCCCCCGGTCATGAGCCAGGGGCCCTCTTAGTGTGGATGGCCCCCAAAGGTGGCTTACTACTTATCTTGTCTGTATGGGTGCATGTGTGTGTGTGTGTTTCTGGATGTAGTTATGGGGGCGGGAGGGCTGGGTTTTCTTCTCTTTTGTTTTTAGCCTCTGTGAGGCACTTTGTGTTGCCTTTTAAGTATGAAAAGTGTCATACAAATAAATAAAGTTTGAGTTTAAGTACTGATTATTTTCTTTATTAATTGATTGGATGTTATTTAGTAAAAACTTTGAAAGTAATGAAAATGCTGTTTTAATTAATCAGAGCCCAAAGTGACACCTTCACTGTGCTTCTTTTGGTCCAAACCTCAAAACTATTAAATATTAAATACATTAATAGACTGAAATTATTTAAAGAAGTAAAACAAAAAGGGGCAAATCCTGACAACTGTGAAGCTGAGACCATGAAATGTTTTTGCATGAACAATGACTGGAATGATTATCAAATAGCTGTAAATTGATTTTTTCGTTACCACTAACAGTTTTGAAGCTGTCAGATAAATGTCGTGGAGTGTGAAGTACAATATTTCCCACTGAAATGTAGCAGAGGAGAACTTTAAAGTCTGACGTGAAATAAAGTACAAACACCTCCAATTTATACTTAAGTGCAGTCCTTGATTAAATGTACTGAGTTCCACTTCACCACTGTTCTGCTCTGAATCCAAATCATCATGATTACCTCAGCTCGAGCCCAAGTCATGGGTGTTGGAACGTAGTTGAAGCAGCGATCATTGTGAGGGGTCCAACCACTGGGACATGTTGAGCGCTTGACGACGAGATTGTCCCCTGAAAACCAGTTCAGAGAAGAAGTGAGCATGGGAGCACTTTGCTGAACAGATCATAAGACTGACTGAGTTCAAGCCTCTGTTAGTGTGTTAGTGATCGATACCAACTCATTTCCTTGAATGGATCTTCCGTCCTTTCAGCAGCTCTGCTTTTGGAACTGGTCTACATACACAGTAAGACCATGAAAACTGTCTTTTGTCTCTCTTCATACTCACCAGCAGCGCTGGTCAGAGCCATCATGGCACAGACAAGTAGAGTCACAGTCAGCATCATCTTCATGACGATTGTCTTCAATAAAGAGAGACATGAAGACAGCACATGTGAGGACAGGAACTGGTGGCTTTCAGCCCATTAGAGGAAGCAGAGATGATGATAAGAGAGAACAGAGCAGAAGAAAAAAGGATAAGTTGAAACAAACCTTCTGCAGGATTAGATTTTCTTCCTCCTCTTCGGTGTCAGCTTCAGCTTCAGCCTTCCTGTGTTGAGGTGCTCAACAAGAGAAACTCCAGTTCTTTTATACACTGAATTGTCTTTGTTTGTGTTTTAAACAAATACCTCCACCGTCGACACCCCAGTGTATGATGGATTATGTACACATGTAGTTCATCAAAAGACATCATTTCATGTCTGTTGTTTGCTTTAAAGGCTCCTCAAGAAACAAGACATGAGACAAGGAAATTCTTCAGGCAGTGAAGCATGACAGCATGTCACCTGTAAACCTGAACAGGATCAACTGATCACTCAACAGGTGGATGGAGAAGCTGAAACATAGACATTAAACGATCATGTCAAATGCTTCAGTGCTAAATGTTATGGTTTCTCTCATGCTATCAGGTTGTATTCCATTATATAAGAGGGATGTGTGCAGATTCTCAGTCCTTTCCGTCGTGGCTGTTGGTTTACTTTAGGCCGTCTGAGGAGCAGGGGTAGAAAAACGTTGAAGCACCGCGATGCAGAAAGTCCAGATAGATTTCTGGTCCATTTTAGGGGCACATATCACACGTCCGATCCCAGAAAAACAGAATGCAATCATTTGTAAATGAACTGTGTTCACCGACAACAGTTTTCTGAAGTGTTCCTGAGCTCATGTGTTCATCCCCTTCATCCAATCATGTGTTCACAAGGTGGTGAACCTCGCTCCATCCTGTTAGCAATCAACCTGTTTACCTGTGGAATGATCCAAACAGGTGTTTTTGTTTTTGTTTTCCACATCTTTCCCAGTCTGCTGTTGCTCCTGTCCCAGTGTGTCTGAAATGTGTTGCTGATGATTATTAGTAAATGTCTCTTCATTCATTCACTACTTCCTACATAAAGGATGCTCAGTAGTTCACTCAATCGTGAGCAGTAAATTCAGACACCAGGGAAATCAGGGAAGTAAATCTTTGCATACCACCAGGGGTAAGTGAGAAATCTTGCTTTTTTGTTGTGTAATTTTGGTGGAGGAACCTTCGAACCCTGAGGCCCAATTGGAGCTGCTGCCAACTGCAAATGTTTGTAGCTGTGTTAATGTGAATCAGGGCGTTGCTGAAAGACACCTTTCATGCTCATTTGTACCCGCCATGGGTAAATATAGGTTGAAAAATAATTGCTGTGGTTGTCTTTATAAATCACATTCATGGTTCCTTCTTTGGCAATTCTGCTGAACTGTGGAACAGATCCAAAGCAATCAAATAAATGACACATGTCAGGAGAAAGAAAAACACAAGTGTAATGCCCTGCTAATTTTTTGTTTACATATTGTTTCTTTAAATATGTAAATTGAGTTTCATTTAACTGTAATTCTGGTACATGCCTCAGTCACTGTTTATTTGGGTTCATTTTTTTTGGATAAATAAGAGGAATGTGTGATGTTGGAAAAGTGTTAATATATCCCACGGTTTGGGTGGACCTTGAACTTTTCAGGTACTGTTTCTGTTACACATTGGTTAGTCAGTATGGCACCATTTTATAGCCAATTAGTGCCAAGTCAGGATAATTTTGGTAACCTACCGGATTCTTGGAAGGGCGGGACCTAACACAGAATGTGCTGCAGACGTAAGTGCGGAGAAAGGAGACAGAAACAGGAGGAAGAGAGAGATGTCGAGCGCTGTTTGTAAGTTTCTTGAACTGTGTGAAATTGTTATATTTAGTCATAAAAGAGAGCTGGTTGTTTGTAAAGTGAACGTAGCCTGTTGAAATGAGAGAATTAGCCGTGTTTTGAAGGAAATATACCGTCTGAAATGTTGCCTTGTTAGCACGTATATCATAGCCACGTGTGGACTTTTGTTCGCTAGCTAGCTGTGGCCTTGCTGGATTGGGGGAGAGCGAGACGGAAAGCCTGTGAGGAGCACGTTTTTTTTCAAGCTTCTGAGTGAGTATGGATTGTGGAAACTGTAAAGAAGTGTAAATTTATGGTTTGGCGATAGTGTGTTTATTAGAGGTTTTGAATCTTATTGCTAGTGTGCTTCGGACACTGCCACACACGCTGCTGCAGTAGAGGTGCTCAGGACTTGCATGCGGCCAGAGAAACCTGCTCCTGCACACGCGGATCAGGCACCAGGGCTGCTTCTCCTCATCACTCAGCTAACCGATGGACAATTGGTTTGAACTGACTGTTACATCTTCTTTCTACTGTGTCCATGGGACTGTGAGTACAGACAATTCTCTGCCAGAGGTTTTCACATGAGCTCCAACAGCGCGCCAACGGTTATGGTACCAATAGACTGAGTAACAAATCCCAGGTATTATTTCAATATGGTTTAATTCCTTTATTATTTTTGTTGGAGTTTTGAAATAAACATTGTTATATTTGTGCATGACATTCTTGTGTGTGACAGCCTTCATGTTTCAAAATGATGTAATTCATAGGATGGTAATGTTTGAAGTCTAAGGTATGGGTTGTTAAAATTTGATGCATGGGAGTTTAAGCTCACACCACAGTATAGTTTTTCAGT
This sequence comes from Chaetodon auriga, assembly GCF_051107435.1. Classification (NCBI taxonomy): domain Eukaryota; kingdom Metazoa; phylum Chordata; class Actinopteri; order Chaetodontiformes; family Chaetodontidae; genus Chaetodon; species Chaetodon auriga. The sequence goes on from NC_135097.1 coordinate 2,710,063, forward strand.
AAACTAACCGGGCCTCTTAGCACTTTAGTGGAGGTCATTTTCTTTTAACTGTCACAGTACTGAGTATCCCAAATTGATTTGTTTTTTTTTTGTAGCACTCACCTATTCATCTCCCATGCAAAAGGGCATTAAAGGTGTGTGTCCTATATTCGTTTAACAAACAAAATAGAATTGAGTGAGGGGGGGCTACACGTGGGGGCTCGTCCGGGATTATTGTGTACTGTGTTTATGTGTGAGCATACTAAAAAAATTTGAAGGTTGATAATTAAGGTAACATGGAGTCTGAACGAATGCTTAAATGGTGTGAAGACAAAGAGATTGATGCAAGTAAAGCAATTGTGCTTAGTGACGTTTCGGTTGATGTAACTGATGATGTTATTTACAAAGAACTTGATGGGGCTAAAATATTTGGTCACTGTAAAATAAGAGGAAGGTGTCTGGGACACACCAACAAAAAGCAACTGATACTAGTTGAGACAACAAACGACATGATTTCAGCTGACATACCTGAACAGCTCCTACCTGAAGGTGACACAGGACCGTGGTTGGTTAATGTCATTCAGACTACAAGTGACCAAGTCCTTGATGAACTAGGAGACTTCCAGACCAAGTTGATGTCATTCTTAGCCAATGAAGGCAAGACTTTAGCGGACGTCACAGGATTGATAAGTCCTCCTCCATCTACTACCAGAGACCTGAATACAGAGCTAGTGAGTGCTATCTCATCATTAGTGGAAAAGTGTCAAAGCGTGCCCACAGATGGACAAGTCTACCGCAAGCTCCGCCTTTTCTCAGGTGTTAAGCCAACTCCCCATGGAGAAGAGGAATATGATGCTTGGGCTGAACAAACGACACACATGCTAGATGAGTGGCAGTGCCTGGACTCAGTTAAGAAACAGAGAATCGCTGAAAGTCTTAAAGGGCCGGCAGCTGACATTGTTCGATCATTAAGAGTGAGTAATCCCAACTCCACAGCCAGCGACTATCTAAAAGCCCTTGAAACAGCTTTTGGTACCACAGAAAGCGCAGCTGATCTCATGGTAAGGTTCCGCAACACATTTCAGCAAGAGAGTGAGAGACTGTCAGCATACTTACTAAGGCTGGATAAACTGTTGCATGTTGTCCATCGTAAGGGTGGAATTGATGTGGCTGACATGAATCGTGCACGCATTGAACAAGTGGCAAGAGGATCTTTGTCTCATGATCTAGTTGCACTGCGCATAAGACTGACATACAAACTCAAGCCACCTCCAAGCTTTACTGAGCTTTTGCGTGATGTCAGAGAAGAAGAGGAGATGATCCTTGAGAAAGAGAGTGTAAAGAATGTCACCTCTGCAGCTCGAGTTAAACGCGCAGAATGTGCTATTGCATCTGTGACAACTGTCCATCCAGAGCCCGAGGCAGTAGCTGCTATTTCAGAAAGTGACTGTGAAATAGAGATCCTTAAAAGAGAGTTTCAGTGTCTCAGAAGTGATGTTACACGCCTACTCTCTGCATCAGTAGCTGCCAAAGAGGGTGCTGAACAGCATCCAGCATCCAACACAAAGTATAAACAGCAAAATAATGCAAACTCACCTTTGCATAACAAGGAGAGATCATCCAACCCCCAGGCTCGTACTGATGTGTTCTGTTACAGGTGTGGTGAAGATGGTCATTTCCGACGTGAATGTCAAAACCCAGAAAATCTTCGAAAAGTCAATAAGCGCCTCCTGAAAGCCAAAAAGCCTGCGGGAAACTTCACAGGGGCTCAGTAGAGGAACGGCCTGATGCCCCGGAGAAGATACGTTCCACCAAGTGTGACACGCTAAACGAGAAGAAGGCTAGCCTCCCGGAAGGTTTAGTTGGACCGAGTTCTGTTGTTCCTCTGCAGATTGAGGGTGTCCATAGTAAAGCCTTACTTGATAGTGGGTCTCAAGTTACACTGCTGTATCGTTCCTTTTACGATGAACATCTGAAGCATCTACCGCTGACTCCTATTGACTGTTTAGAGCTATGGGGTCTCAGTGTAGATCGGTACCCCTATGATGGTTACCTGAACTTGAAGTTGGAGTTCAATGAAGATGTAGTAGGTGTAAAAGAGACCATCCAAACACTTGTGCTGGTGTGTCCTGATCCGGTTATAAAGGGCGAGTATTCCATTGTGGTTGGAACAAACACCTCTATTGTAAGGAGATTATATCTGTCCTGCAAAACTCAAAGAGGAGACAATTTCCTTCACAGTCTCTCTGTTCATCCAGTCATTAAAGAGGCTTATGAAAAGCTTCAAGAGACCCCTGATGACGAGGTGGAGATGAAGCGAGGAACAGTCTGGTTCACTAGAGCCAAGCCTTTCACTTTGCCACCGGGGGGAGTTGCAACTGTCACCGGCATTCCAAAGTTTCCAGGAAGTTTCACTTCTCAGGCTGTCCTCATAGAACGCCCAGAGGAGGGAGTTTTCCCTGATGAGTTGCTGGTCATGCCAGTTGTTGAAAATCCCCCAGGTGTCCATTGCCGTCGCATCACAGTCACTGTGAGAAATGTGTCCAGTCACGAAGTGACAATAAAGCGTGGTACGCCCATTGCACATGTGTTCCCCGTGGATGTGGTTAAGGAAGTTCCTGTCAAGGATAAGTCTAAGCCATCCATATCTGAGTTGTCTCCATCCTCCTTTAACTTTGGTGACTCACCTATGCCTGCTGAGTGGAAGGAAAGGTTATGTCAAAAGATGATGGAGAGAAAGGAGGTTTTCTCCTGCAGTGAGTTTGATGTTGGTTGTGCAAAGAGTACAGAGCATACCATTCGAGTGACAGATGACAAACCATTCAGAGAACGCTCCAGACGTTTACCTCCTAATGATGTGGATGATGTGAGGAAACACATCAATGACCTCAAGGAGGCTGGAATAATTTCTGAATCCAGGAGCCCTTATGCGTCACCAATTGTTGTGGTTCGCAAGAAAAATGGAACCATACGTATGTGTGTGGACTACAGGACCTTAAACAGAAGAACAGTTCCTGACCAATACACAGTTCCCCGTGTGGAAGATGCTCTGTCCTGCCTCAGCGGTAGCCAGTGGTTCAGTGTGCTTGACCTCAGAAGCGGCTACTATCAGATCCCTTTGAGTGCAGCAGACAAAGAAAAAACGGCTTTCATTTGTCCAGTCGGGTTCTATCAATTCGAGCGGATGCCTCAAGGAATCTGTGGAGCCCCGGCCACATTTCAACGTGTCATGGAGAGAACAGTAGGTGATATGAACCTCCTGGAGGTATTGGTATACCTTGATGACTTGATTGTTTTCGGCAGAACATTGGAAGAACATGAACAGCGCCTGCTTAAAGTCCTGGACCGCCTGAAGGAGGAAGGATTAAAGCTGTCATTGGACAAATGTCAGTTCTGCTGCCCCTCTGTCACCTACCTTGGACACATAGTGTCAAGCAATGGCATTGCAACAGACCCATCAAAGATTGAAGCCGTTAAGTCGTGGCCACGTCCAGAGAATATTACTGCTCTCCGTTCGTTCCTTGGCTTCTGTGGGTATTACAGAAGATTTGTGAAAGATTTTTCCAAAGTCTCTCATCCACTCAACCGGTTGCTACAGGGCTGCATTCTAGCTGGAAGAAAAGAAAAGATGACAAAGACTGGAAAAAATGGCAAAACATACAAAAGCAAAGGAATGGAAGAAGATGCAAAAGTGTGGTTTCACCCCTCGGAGCCGTTTGGTTCCAGGTGGGATGCCGACTGTGAGAGAGCATTTGAAACTCTGAAGAGGAGCCTTACAGAGGCGCCTGTCTTGGCAATCGCAGACCCAGGACTGCCTTATGTACTGCACGTTGATGCAAGCAGAGAAGGTTTAGGAGGTGTCCTATATCAAGATCAAGGGGATGGTTTGCGCCCGATTGCATTTGTGAGTAGGAGTCTCACTCCGCCTGAAAAGAACTATCCCACACATAAACTTGAGTTTTTGGCCTTAAAGTGGACTGTCACCAGTAAGCTGCATGACTACCTTTATGGAGCCAAGTTTGAAGTCCATACGGACAACAATCCATTAACATATGTCCTAACCACAGCTAAGTTGGATGCAGCAGGACATCGTTGGCTGGCTGAACTGTCAACATATAACTTCAGTCTGAAGTATCGCCCTGGACGACAGCACATTGATGCAGATGCATTATCCAGACGTCCCCATAGTAGCAGTGATGGGGAGGAGAAATGCATGCCTGCTACTACAGTTCAAGCTGTTTGTCATATGACCACAGTCAATCCCCATCGTCATCACCCCCCGCGAGCCATTGATATTATGGGCTCATCTAAACATGCTATCCCAAAAGCATACTGTAACTTGTCCTCTTTGTCCACTCAGCTTCTACCCAAGATGACAACAGCACAGGTTTCTCATTCCCAGCAGGAAGATCCCTGCATTGGAGAAGTTTGGCATGCAGTTAGTCAAAAGAGTGCCAGCGTTGCTAGTAAGGAAAAGCATCCAGATGTGGCATTGTTGCTCAAAGAGTGGGACAAGTTAAAGATTAAAGACTCTGTGCTGTATAGGATCAGTAAGCCACCCAACAAGCCATTGCGACAACAGTTGTTGCTTCCAAAAGAGTTCAGGGAAACTGTGCTTAAGTCCCTGCATGATCAGTCTGGCCACCTGGGGTTTGAAAAGACCTATGGGTTAGTCAGAGAGAGGTTTTATTGGCCTCGGATGAAAACACAAATTGAGATGTACTGCAAAAATTGTGCAAGATGTATCCAAAGAAAGACGTTGCCAAAAATCGCTGCTGAGCTTTCACATCTCCAAAGTGATGGACCAATGGATCTTGTTTGCATGGATTTTCTGTCGCTTGAGCCCGACTCCAGAAACATCTGCAATGTGCTTGTAGTTACAGACCACTACACACGTTATGCCCAAGCGTTTGCCACTAGAGATCAAAAGGCGTCGACAGTTGCAAAGGTGCTCTGGGAACAATACTTTGTTCACTATGGGTTACCCAAGAGAGTTCATTCAGACCAAGGCAGAGATTTTGAAAGTAGACTCATTCATGAACTGTTGAGTATGTTAGGCATAAGGAAATCCAGAACAACACCCTACCACCCTCAGGGCGACCCACAACCTGAGTGGTTCAATAGAACACTGCTTAACATGCTGGGAACTCTTGACACGCATGACAAAAGTAAGTGGAGCAAGCACATCAGCCATTTAGTCCATGCATACAATTGCACACTGAATGACTCGACTGGCTACTCGCCATATTTCCTCATGTTTGGACGAGAAGCTAGGCTGCCAATAGATTTGTCGTTTGGTGTCTCAAGTGATGGAACGTCAACCAAGTCTTACCTGCGGTATGTCAAAACCATGAAACGTGAGCTTCAGGCTGCTTATCAGCTGGCTGAGAGTATGGCAGACAAGAAAAGAGAAGGAAACAAGCAACGCTATGATCAGAGAGTTCGCTTCTGTCCGCTTGCCTCTGGAGACAGAGTTTTGATCAGAAATCTTGGACTTACTGGAAAACAGAAACTAGCTGATCGATGGAAACCCACTCCATACATTGTGGAACATCAACTGCCTGGATTGCCTGTATTCAAACTAAAGCCAGAGGATGGCTGTGGCCCTGAAAAAGTACTCCACCGCAATCACATTCTGCCTATTGGACAAGAGGTGCAGTTGCAGGCAGATAAAACCACAGAGACATCCAGATCTAAGAAGAGGAGAGCCAGTAAAAGGCTTAGAGCACAGCGAAATGGAAAGTCTGAGCCCTCCTGCTCATTAGTTCCACAAGATGGGAGCAGGGTTGATGCGGATTCTGAGTCAGAAGAGGATGACATTGGGATCTGGTATGGCTTTTCTTCCGCACAGCAATCGTCCAATGAAGAATGTCAGGACAAGCGGTATTTTGAACCTTTTGGCCTGGATCTGGATATTCAGCCTACAGTCTCAGGAGACTCAGACATGGAAGAGGAGAGGGCTGAGGAGCTTACAGCACCTGAGGAACCTCTGAAACTGGAGTTGACCGATGAGACTGACAGAACTCTAGAAGGTACTGTTGATCAGACTGTTGAGACTGACAGAGAGACAGCAGTCCAAATGACTGTTGAGACTCCCACACAACCGGAGACTATTGACACTCGAGGCAATGACACCGGTTTGGTGGAGAGTGTACGACCTCACAGACAGATAAGGGTCCCACATCGACTGACATATGATTCATTGGGCAATCCGACTTCAGTGGTAGTCAGAACACATGAGGTTACTCCGATAGAGGTCACATGTCATGATGATGTAATGTTATTTCCTGTCAAGAGGTACAAGAGCACTTTTTACAAGTGGATAGGTTGAATAGAATGTGTGTATTGTGGCTGTAAAAAAAAAAAAAAAAAATTTGAAATCCAGAGATGTGATTTATTTTGTTACATGTGTCATGAGGACATGACTGTTTCAGTGGGGGGAGAGTGTAATGCCCTGCTAATTTTTTGTTTACATATTGTTTCTTTAAATATGTAAATTGAGTTTCATTTAACTGTAATTCTGGTACATGCCTCAGTCACTGTTTATTTGGGTTCATTTTTTTTGGATAAATAAGAGGAATGTGTGATGTTGGAAAAGTGTTAATATATCCCACGGTTTGGGTGGACCTTGAACTTTTCAGGTACTGTTTCTGTTACACATTGGTTAGTCAGTATGGCACCATTTTATAGCCAATTAGTGCCAAGTCAGGATAATTTTGGTAACCTACCGGATTCTTGGAAGGGCGGGACCTAACACAGAATGTGCTGCAGACGTAAGTGCGGAGAAAGGAGACAGAAACAGGAGGAAGAGAGAGATGTCGAGCGCTGTTTGTAAGTTTCTTGAACTGTGTGAAATTGTTATATTTAGTCATAAAAGAGAGCTGGTTGTTTGTAAAGTGAACGTAGCCTGTTGAAATGAGAGAATTAGCCGTGTTTTGAAGGAAATATACCGTCTGAAATGTTGCCTTGTTAGCACGTATATCATAGCCACGTGTGGACTTTTGTTCGCTAGCTAGCTGTGGCCTTGCTGGATTGGGGGAGAGCGAGACGGAAAGCCTGTGAGGAGCATGTTTTTTTTCAAGCTTCTGAGTGAGTATGGATTGTGGAAACTGTAAAGAAGTGTAAATTTATGGTTTGGCGATAGTGTGTTTATTAGAGGTTTTGAATCTTATTGCTAGTGTGCTTCGGACACTGCCACACACGCTGCTGCAGTAGAGGTGCTCAGGACTTGCATGCGGCCAGAGAAACCTGCTCCTGCACACGCGGATCAGGCACCAGGGCTGCTTCTCCTCATCACTCAGCTAACCGATGGACAATTGGTTTGAACTGACTGTTACATCTTCTTTCTACTGTGTCCATGGGACTGTGAGTACAGACAATTCTCTGCCAGAGGTTTTCACATGAGCTCCAACAGCGCGCCAACGGTTATGGTACCAATAGACTGAGTAACAAATCCCAGGTATTATTTCAATATGGTTTAATTCCTTTATTATTTTTGTTGGAGTTTTGAAATAAACATTGTTATATTTGTGCATGACATTCTTGTGTGTGACAGCCTTCATGTTTCAAAATGATGTAATTCATAGGATGGTAATGTTTGAAGTCTAAGGTATGGGTTGTTAAAATTTGATGCATGGGAGTTTAAGCTCACACCACAGTATAGTTTTTCAGTAAACTAACCGGGCCTCTTAGCACTTTAGTGGAGGTCATTTTCTTTTAACTGTCACAGTACTGAGTATCCCAAATTGATTTGTTTTTTTTTTGTAGCACTCACCTATTCATCTCCCATGCAAAAGGGCATTAAAGGTGTGTGTCCTATATTCGTTTAACAAACAAAATAGAATTGAGTGAGGGGGGGCTACACAAGTTTATTTTTAATTAGCACCGTCAAACACTGCAGTGTGGAGGCAGCGTCACCTTTACTGGTTGGGTAAAAGCATTTTTCACCAGGAAGGTTCGTGGTAACAGTAGTTACTTGTAACTAGGAGAAATATTTTGATGTAAACAGACATTTTCCTCAGTGGTCGGTGGAGATTAAGTCAGAGCTACGGCAACAACATTAATTATGATGCTGTTGGAACAACACCAACACAGCAACATCAGACTGTGGTGTGACAGCTGAGGCGTTACTGAAGCAAAATGTTTGAAGAAGCAACACTTAGTTGCTTCTTGGTACAGAGGAAGAGAGGCCTCACAGTCCTGAATCTTGCCTCAGTCTCCTGTGATGACCCTAAAATCAAAAAAGAGAAAGTCATCATCAATGCAATTAAAAACAACGAATCCAAATGCAATCAACACATTACCTTTTTCTCAATGTGGACCGACCGTCAAAGAGAAATGGCATGGTTCCTCTGTTAAAAACTCCAGCATTTGAGAACAAAAAACAGGAAGTAACCGCTTTGGTGATTTAGTTTGACAAGAGATAAACGATCGGTTGTTTGTCAAGAACACCAGTATTGAATGTCCACCAACAGCTGAAGACTGTTCATGTGTCTTGAGGAACGTCACTGCAGTGACATCACAGAGTGGTCGGTGTGGACAACATCTGTGAGGATTTCACTGTTTTGTAAAAGATGTGATCAATGAGCGTTAACTTGTTAAATCTGTGGGACCTTTTCTGGTAAAATTCAAAATAACGATCAGATCTTGTCAGGACCAGTAGTTCTTATGGGGATCAGGGCCCGGACCTACTTCAGCAACACATCACTGAGGTCCTGCTGACTTAGAGGTTAGAGTTACTCATGACTTGGTTATGGTTAGAGGTTAGAGTCAGCCTGTCCACAATCGAACTCAATATAATGTCTGAACAAGGACAGCTGTGCAACAATGTGTGTGTGTGTGTGTGTGGGTGTGTGTGGGTGTGTGTGTGTGTGTGTGTGTACTTGTGTGCAAGTTTCTCAAGAACAATAAAGCCACAAGTTCTTCTTTCACCTCGTTGCCTTTCCTCCATCTCGTTGTGTTTTATTCAGTGTTTTGTGTGTTCATGTTGGATTCATTGACTCACAGAATGACGTTTTTCAATGCTTGAATGGTTTAATGGTGTAGAAAACAAGAAAAGACAGTTAATTCTCAGAGTGAAAGAAGTAAAAGCCAACAATCCTCAAGTCATGTACTGCTGGTTTCTCTGATGTCAGAAGACATATCATGGCTTTTTGGCACAGACAAATGGCCTTCTGTTACCACAAAGCTGGTCATCAAATTTCTTCTTGTCTGTAAAAAGATAGAGAGAATAATTTAGGGGCAAAGGTTTTATGTATATGGATCAAGGTATATCTATTTATAAATTCATTGAATTTGCTCAAAAGTTCGAGAAAATCATTCAAAAGTCTTTTACATGAAGCGACTGGAGACAATTTGTTTTGAACTGCACATGAAGACGTCCCCACTGCTGCTGCAGCAGGAAAGTTCAAATCTGATCTTTAATAACTTGAACTTCATGACTGACTGCATCAAACACTTCACACAAACCTAAAGACACAACTTCTCTTGTCAAGTCAAGAAATCTCTTGATGTAAAAGCTTAAATGTGGTTTAATGTGCCAGTTCATCTTGAAGCCAATGGAGACAATCATCACTGGTGTTGTCTGTTGTCCAGTCCATCGAATGGGTTTGAGAACTTGTTCTTGTTTATTGGGCCTCATCTGTGAGAATCTATTATCATCACTTGTATTGATGTCTGCTTTAGAGATTTTGTAATCAGACCCTGCTCAGACCTCAGTGATCAACAAAAACAAAATGTTTCTGAAGCTACATATGACTTTACCTCCGAAGTTCATCACCAGACAGTGTGAATTTTTGTAATTATCAGGCTGTCCGACATCCCAGTAATAAAACTTAAAAGGTGTACCATCACTCCAGAACCAGACACCCTCCTAGAACATTAGAATATGATATCAAACAATCAATGGTTTACATAAACTTTTCATTTCCTCTCTTTTAGATTTGGTGTCATCAGTAACATGCCTGTGTTGCATCGTAGCCTCCAATCCAAGTGAGTGGATACGAATGTGTGCGAATGTTGATCATAGACTGAATCTCATGATACTCCTGAAAGCTGTGCACTGATGCAAGGTTTCCACCCTGACTCTGACAATGTTTCTGCAGAGATGGGAACAAAGAATGAAGTCATGTGATACATTCAACATCAAGTGATACAAAGACAACAAATTAGAAGAAAATGACAGTTAACATGTGTAAGACAGCAACAGCAGGATGGACAGAGTGGAAGAGTGTTCTGCACCAGTGGTGGAGGAAGTATTCAGACACTTTACTTCAGTAAAAGGACTAATATCACTCTGTAAAAATACTCTATGCCATATTTCTCACTGAAATGTAGCAGAGGAGAACTTTAAAGTCTGACGTGAAATAAAGTACAAACACCTCAAATTCATACTTAAGTGCAGTACTTGATTAAATGTACTGAGTTCCACTTCACCACTGTTCTGCACTGAATCCAAATCATCATGATTACCTCAGCATGAGTCCAAGTCATGGATGTTGGAATGTAGATGAAGCAGCGGCCATCGTAATGGGTCCAACCACTGGGACATGTTGAGCGCTTGACGACGGGATTGTCCCCTGAAAACCAGTTCAGAGAAGAAGTGAGCATGGGAGCACTTTGCTGAACAGATCATAAGACTGACTGAGTTCAAGCCTCTGTTAGTGTGTTAGTGATCGATTCCAACTCATTTCCTTGAATGGATCTTCCGTCCTTTCAGCAGCTCTGCTTTTGGAACTGGTCTACATACACAGTAAGACCATGAAAACTGTCTTTTGTCTCTCTTCATACTCACCAGCAGCGCTGGTCAGAGCCATCATGGCACAGACAAGTAGAGTCACAGTCAGCATCATCTTCATGACGATTGTCTTCAATAAAGAGAGACATGAAGACAGCACATGTGAGGACAGGAACTGGTGGCTTTCAGCCCATTAGAGGAGGCAGAGATGATGATGATGAAGAGGGAACAGAGCAGAAGAAAAAAGGATAAGTTGAAACAAACCTTCTGCAGGATTAGATTTTCTTCCTCCTCTTCGGTGTCAGCTTCAGCTTCAGCCTTCCTGTGTTGAGGTGCTCAACAAGAGAAACTCCAGTTCTTTTATACACTGAATTATCTTTGTTTCTGTTTTAAACAAATACCTCCACCGTCGACACCCCAGTGTATGATGGATCATAAAACCAATGGCCACCTGTACAGGCTCATCACATGTAGTTCATCAATAGACATCATTTCATGTCTGTTGTTTGCTTTAAAGGCTCCTCAAGAAACAAGACATGAGACAAGGAAATTCTTCAGGCAGTGAAGCATGACAGCATGTCACCTGTAAACCTGAACAGGATCAACTGATCACTCAACAGGTGGATGGAGAAGCTGAAACATAGACATTAAGCGATCATGTCAAATGCTTCAGTGCTAAATGTTATGGTTTCTCTCATGCTATCAGGTTGTATTCCATTATAAAAGAGGGATGTGTGCAGATTCTCAGTCCTTTCCGTCGTGGCTGTTGGTTTACTTTAGGCCGTCTGAGGAGCAGGGGTAGAAAAACGTTGAAGCACCGCGATGCAGAAAGTCCAGATACATTTCTGGTCCATTTTAGGGGCACATATCACACGTCCGATCCCAGAAAAACAGAATGCAATCATTTGTAAATGAACTGTGTTCACCGACAACAGTTTTCTGAAGTGTTCCTGAGCTCATGTGTCCATCTCCTTCATCCAATCATGTGTTCACAAGGTGGTGAACCTCGCTCCATCCTGTTAGCAATGAACCTGTTTACCTGTGGAATGTTCCAAACAGGTGTTTTTGGAGCATCCACATCTTTCCCATTCTGTTGTTGCTCCTGTCCCAGTGTGTTTGAAATGTGTTGCTGATCATTCAGTCATTCATTCACTCATTCACTACTTCCTACATAAAGGATGCTCAGTAGTTTACTCAATCGTGAGCAGTAAAATCAGACACCAGGGAAATTGGGGAAGTAAATCTTTGCATACCACCAGGGGTAAGTGAGAAAACTTGCTTTTTTGTTGTGTAATTTTGGTGGAGGAACCTTCGAACCCTGAGGCCCAATTGGAGCTGCTGCCAACTGCAAATGTTTGTAGCTGTGTTAATGTGAATCAGGGCGTTGCTGAAAGACACGCTTCATGCTCATTTGTACCCGCCATGGGTAAATATAGGTTGAAAAATAATTGCTGTGGCTGTTACCTTTATGATTCACATTCACATAGATCCTTCTTTGGCAATTCTGCTGAACTGCGGAACAGATCCAAAGCAATCAAATAAATGAGACGTGTCAGAAGAAATGTTGCAAACACAAGTTAATCTTTAATTAGCACTGTCAAACACTGCAGTGTCGTGGAAGCGTCACCTTTACTAGTTGGGTAAAAGCATTTTTCATGATGTAAACAGACATTTTCCTCAGTGGTCGGTGGAGATTAAGTCAGAGCTACAGCAGCAACATTGATTATGATGCTGTTGGAACAACACCAACACAGCAACATCAGATGCCTTGAGGCCTTACCGAAGCAAAATAATTGAATAAGGAACCCTCAATTGCCTCTTGGTACAAAGGAATAATAGCGTGGTTCCTCCTTTTAAAGATCCTCTTGCAACATTTGAGAACAAAATAAAGAGTAACTAAGAGGTAACATGCAAGGCAAAGGGATGAAGATTCATCATAGTTTCTAATAATTCAGCACAGTATGGATACACAAAGGCTGAACAAAGTGCCAGTCATCTGCACGAGCAAGTTATTTCCTTTCCACATGGACTCTTGTTGGTTGTTGTTGGCTGTAGAGATGACATGGAAGATCCTCGTGAAGTGTCAATTGAACTCTGTGTGCAGTGACCATCTTGAGACCTACATGTCGCCCATACGTGTTTTTTTGTTTGTTTGTTGTTGTTTTTTGTTTTGTTTTGTTTTAAACTATTAATCTGGACCATGCTTCATATCTGTAGTCCACCAACCAATGGTTGACGTGACAAAGGTTACTTACAAATTCTGCTTTTACTCTGAAGGCCGGACACCGGAACCGGAAGTTTGTATGATCTTGTGTCTTTCAAAGCGTCTGATATTTTCCTTCCCGTGGACACCGTGAAGACGTGTTTGAGCACCGCAAAACTGCGAGATACACATAAATAGATTAAGGTAAGCCACAAAAACGTTGTTTTTACAACAAGGAACGGAACTCTTGTGGTTATTGTCGCTGTATTCAGTGTTTGTTTATATCCGAGTCCCACTGAAGACGCAGTTAGCGCATGCTAGCAGGTGTGCGGGACACTAGTTTTGATATTTTAGCTCTCTTTGGCTCGTGAACAGTTCGTGCAGAAAGGTTGAAGCAAAAGACAGAGTGTTGACAGACTTTGGAAGGTTTTGCGCTCATGTGTTTTATCGTAAAACTTGGATCTAGCCGGCCCTAACATCACTGTCATTTTGGCTCAGGCCCGTAGCTCGTATCAAATAGCAGCGCTTCCGGTTTAGAGATCAACATTTCTCCAACGTTAACTCCTCCGTCAATCCGCTATTAACGTACAGGGGATATAGGGGATGGGGGTGTTCCGCCTCCAGCAGCAATCGGCCATTTTTGGGGGGACACCAACCGTCACCACCCTTCTCGTGCTGGTAACAGAAGGGTGATGATGAACTCTCAACACGTTCATCTCAGTGTGAGTCATTTAACCTTCAGTTACAACATGGTCGGTAGACGAATAAACAAACAAACAAACAAACAAACAAGCAAACACACAGATCATGCTGAGTCCAGCACTGAAGAGTAAACAAGTGACTACACCTTTGATATTTTCTCACTTCTAGATAGATGATGAGATGTACTATTTATTGTACTAGTTGTTTAATTAACAAGAGGTGTGTCAACGCCGTGAGAGGTGACATGGAGGGAGAGTTACCCAAGATCTCTGCGTAACTGGAAAGGTAACGCTGGGATCAGACGACGCCGGGATTTTGTCTTTGACGATGGTCACTGTGTCAGATCCAGTGCCGTCAAGTGACTGGCAAGACGAGACGTATGACCCCGTCCAATCGCAGCAAGTCTTACTCCACGACCACGCACGAGTTCAGATGTCATCGAGGAGGCGGGTGAAGCAGCTGTCAGTCAAACTGGCAGAAACGTTGTGGGTGGTTCTGGATGTCTTGTGTATACCGAAAAATTAAGAAAATAAAGAAAGAACGGCTGTGGATTCACTCTGACATTAAAAGCAAATGCAAGAGGCGATGTTAACGTTGGGGATGATGTCATGACAGCACAGGCAGCCATTTGCCGGGCCGATGAAGGGCTTCTGCTATTTCCCACTAACATTTGTCCTTTTTCACATCATGGTCATGGTACTACCTGGAGGAAACGTCAAACAGGCATTGGCACTGTTGCCACAGCTCAACGAACTTTTGCTCTCTTTCATTGTCCTACCTGACAACAGCAACCTCAGCATCCCTCCTCCTCCTCCTCCTCCTCCTCCTCCTCCTCCTCCTCTTCGCCATGGTTCCCTGACTGCACTCTGGAGAGATCAGCTGATTGGTAAACACTCGGGAACATGTCATGGGACATGTCACTCGAGGTGTGTCGAGACAAAAATTTTTGACATGCTCGTCTTTTTGTCGGGTGTCGTGGGGCGTCCCAGACTGCACGCCATCGGGCTAGATTCGTGTAGCCCGATCCTGGGATAAGAGAGTCATCCACTGGCTGTTTACTGTAGGTGTCAAAAACAGCTGAAGTGATGTAACACACACTACATTTGATTGGATTGCGTTCCGGCTGCAAAGCAGTTTCGTTCCGTCCGCCACACGCAAAACACCATCGGGAGTGTGGAGTTTTTTGCCTGCTTGATTTTGTTGACCTGATCAGATATTGTTGATTTGGTCAGTTATGTAGACTACATCGTCAAATTTTCTGTTTTAATTGTGTTCATTGTTGATGTACAATCAGGAGTCTGCACAGGGTATTTTATTTGCCATTCCTGTGTCTGATTTCCTGTCTGGCTTGATCTGCTCTGTACATTTTGACGCGGGATCTAACAAAAATAGCCTAAATGCAAATGCTCCATGGAGCTGAGCACAGTGGTGTGTCTGGTGTAATTGTAAGCATTGTCTTGAATGGCCATGATCAGCTCTGCTGGTCTTGTCACAGATGGAACGCCGCTGTGCCCATTGGGATTTGGGGGTTAGGTAAGTTTGGAGGCCAGTCGAATGATCATATTATGAAACGTATTTTTTATTTATTTATTTTTATTTTTTCAAGATGGCCATTGGATTAAAGCCGTCACATTGTCAATCAGGGAAATCCTGTTTGTTTTTCAATATGTGTAATTCCATCCTGTGACAGTACCTAACTTTCAGCCCAATAAATTGGGATTTGGAGTACATACTGGAATCATTCATGACCAGCATTCAGCACCATTTTTCAGGCTCGTCTGAATCGTCCAGTATGATCTAATTTGACATTATGAAATGGAAATTGGACTTGTGAGATGTTCAATTTTGCAATTTGTTTTTTCTTTTTACTGGTTCCAGTCTCAGTTGTTGCTCACCAGAAATGAGCATAGAAAGCAAATAAATCTGTCTGTTTTCTAGATGTTTCCTGTTAACAGCAATGACCCTTTTTCCTCTCTTAATCTGTGCTTTGTTGTTTTCATTTGTCTCATTTCTTTCTTGCTAGTGAAGACCAGGCAGTGAAAATGTACAGATTGACTGTGTATCCAACAGGAACCACCAGAGTGAACAATTGAAGACACAACCTTCCAGATGATGGATTTTACCCATCCAAGAAGCTGAAGTCCAGTCCCTCTCAATAACTCCATCTTTTGTGTTTTTAACTTTTCAGCTTCGCATTGCTATCAGCACGTTGTGACTCTTCTCCTTCTCCAGTGCCCCCAACGAGCCCTCCACTTTGAGGGCTCCCAGGGAGCTTGCTGCTGAGTGGCCAACAGGCTGCCTCTTGCAGTTGGCTCAACTGAATGTGCAGCTAGCACTGACACAGAACGCTCTTGCTGTTGGCAGCTGAGCTGCCACCTTTCCAGCCAACTACAACCCACCTGCTCACTGCATACCCACAGCACCCCCCTCCCCGACTGCTGTGACCATCAATCTCCTTAACCTTGTGAAGATCGCAAACACCATGTCCCGTCCCCTGTATAACCCCTATGACTCTGAGGACCAAAGTTCCACCCAGAGGCAGTATGGACTCTCCAGTATATCAGCAGAGAGGGACCCTCGGAGAGCGTCTTCCCGTCTGGGATCTGATTCCAGCTTCAGCTCCTCCAGAGCTTCCTCTACGATTCCTGCCAACTCCCGGGGAATGATCCCATCACTGATGTCTCTGTCGACGAGCTACAAGCCTGAACAGACTAGGGCCACAATGGATGAGGACTTAGAGAGATCGATTGACATGCATATCAGCAGAGCCAGAGAGGAGATGAGGCTTCTCGACAAGGCAATGCATCAGCCCATAGACCAGGGTACTCATTTTACCACCACTCAAAGCGATGAGTTTTGCTCCTCAGGCACACGGACGGCCTCTTACCCAATGTCCTCAACCGCTGCCTCTCAAGGACATAGACACTTGGATGAGGAAAGTAGCTCCTTAGACTGGCCGTCGAGCTACAAAAGGACCACTCCTGGTGACTCTAAATTTTATTCCTCTTCTGCTTCATCTGACTATGGAAGTGGTGGTGACAGTAGGTTTAATGACCCCAGTAAAAGAGGCCATGAAATGCAGTCTATTCCAGCTTTAGGTGATTATGACTCGACAGTGCCAGACCGACCTGCCTCTTCTACAGAATCCAGTCGACCCAAGTACACCTCTGAATCGGCTGCTAACATTCTTCTGCAGTTTGGACTTGAGAAAGAGGACTTGGAACAACTCATCTCTTTCCCTGAAGACCAGATCACTCCTGCTAACTTGCCATTCATCTTGCGCCAAATCCGCCTTCATAAGGCCAAGAGGGCTGCTCCAGAAGTTCAACCAAACCCCTACCCTGAACCCCAACCCACCAGAAGATTGGGTGGAATAAAAAGTGACCGTCTGAGTGTTTCTGGAGGGGCAGATATGTGCCTGGAAGAAATGTCATCGGCTGTTCGCCCGACTAAAGTGATTGACTATGGACATACTGGCAAATATACTTTAGGGGTTGGGGATGAGATTGGAAGGACCAGTGGCAGTAGAGCTGATAGTGGTGGGAGTGTAGGTATGTTGCTGACGGACACTTACGATACCAGCAGACACAGTCAAGAACTGCTGCAAAAAAATACAATTGTAAAAAGCAGTGCCTTTGGTTCTTCACGTGAGCAGGCGAGTTCTGTTACAGGTCTCAGCTCTTCATACAGTTCAGTACTGAACTCTGTGGCTCCCCCAAGCCATAATCAGACCAAGCGATTACAGACCCAACCAAACCAGACTTCTCAAACAGTCTTTAGCTCTTTCTCACTGCCAAAGAAAGACACAGACATCAGAGTTCTGAAGTCTGAAGCCTCCGAACCTGCACCTTTGAACAAACCAAAAGCAGATCGTCAGTCACTGTTTGAAACCCAGTCACCTGGCACTGTGTTCCGTGATGTGCACCCTAGTCGACCTGGCCTTATGCTTATTGGCAGTAATGATGCCAGTGGCAATAAGGATCAGATCAAAACTCGAGGTCAAGGGTCAGCAGTCGCTGAGCAGATGAAAAAGCAGCAGCCAATGCAGCAGCAGCAGATGCAGCCTATGGAGCAGAGGCAGCAGCAATCGAAGCAGCAGTGGCAGCAGCAATCGAAGCAGCAGACAGAGGAGAAGCAGCAGACGCAGCAGATGCAGCAGGCGCAGCAACAATCCAAGCAGCAGAAGCAGCAGACGCAGCAGATGCAGCAGATGCAGCAGACGCAGCAGATGCAGCAGACGCAGCAGACGCAGCAGACGCAGCAGATGCAGCAGATGCAGCAGATGCAGCAGGCACAGCAACAATCCAAGCAGCAGACGCAGCAGTTGCAGAACCAGCCGGTTTCACAGATGGGGCAATCAGTTTGGTCAACAGTTTTTTCTGCAGCAAAATCTCTTCCCCCTGCTTCTTTCATACCCAGCATTGCTGATGCCTCACTGGCCATGCAGCGACCATCGCTACCCATTGTTTTTCCTCCAGCTCTGCATCAGCCAGTCCCGAACCTGATGAACCTCATTAATATGATGGTGCCGTCTTCCAACAAGCAGCCTCCAGTAAAACCTGCAGCCTCCAGTCGACAGCCATCGGCTGCCATGATGCAAGACTATACAGCGGCCTCACCAAAAATCTTTCCACATACCTGTTGTCTGTGTAACAAAGAATGTACTCGTATGAAGGTGAGTGGAAGACTGCAGTCTGTTCTTTGATTGACAAAAACTGTTAGGATGTCATTGTCTAGTTTAAACAGGTGAAGTCGGTGGTATGAAACAGTCATTGCAAAATTTAAGGTAACTGATGACTGTTTCATTAGATAAAATTTGATGTGGCCAACTTCTGAAACTGTTGTTGAAAACAGAACCAAGGGCTTCGAAGACATGATGTGGACGAATCTGCAAATCTGGAGAGCGAATGCATCAGAGGATGATGGAAGATCGCGGTTTCCCTTTTGTCATTTTTGAGTTTTGTCCCACCGTTTATATTCAGTTCGAAATTTTGAAATTTCTACCCTTTTCCCCACTATCGGAGCTATCAGTAAAAGATTTTGTTACTTTACTTTTTTTTTTTTTTACTTTTTTGAGACAAGCCCCCCACCCCCCCTTTAATGTATATTTATGTCCCCAAAAGGAATTCCAGTCACTACAGTCACTGTGTACCTGAAGCCACCTGCAACCATCACATTTCCTGAAACATAGGAAGTCTGTAACCATCTGTCTTTGGTTATTTTGCTCCTTTTGAGACACCACATTTAACATTTTGGCTCATTAAAAGAAAGGCACACCAGCTACTACCTCTCCCCAGTTTCAGCACCCTCCTGCCTCAAACACCTCAGAAGTCTCAGCTTGTGTGTTTTTGTCCTGATCCAGTCTTGATAGTGGCCGCTGTGACCTTGAGCAGACCTGAAGGAACTCCACGATGCCACAGAAGACTGAAATCCCAAACATCACATTACTAAAGACACAAGAAGAAGAAGTGTTATTTTGGTTGTTTATGCTCCTGTTTCTGTCATATTTCTTGATGAAGACTTGTTGCCCCCAAACTCAAGTTGACTTTAAAGTCATCCGTAATTTTCAAGGAAAGAGTTGGCAAAGTTCAAAAGGATTTAATGTCCTTCAAAATTTTGGCAATTCACATTTGCGTTCACATTTATTTTGTCATTCCTTTTTGGTTTATACCAAAGCCGTGATTAAAACACAACTTTTAACTGAGTGTCTCAGCTACCCAACTGGAGTCCGGTTTGTTGGTTGAAGATTTAAAGAAATACGATACATATATTGTGTTCTTGTAGACTTGCTCCTTTAATATCAACACAAACTGCTGCTTCTTTGTACAAGAGCAGAGATATTTAACTCAACACTTGGAGCAACGGTTTTAAGGTTGCTGTAATGTTGAATAAAAGATATCTGTTTTGTCAGACAGTCACAAAATAGGCAGTTGAGGTATTGAAGCAGATAGCGACTGATGATGATCATATCTAAGTGCTGTGTATGTGCTATTCTGACGACTAGGACTGGATCTCCCACCAGAACACCAGCCTTCACCTTGAGAACTGCAAACTCTTGCGAACACGGTCAGTCTTTGTACTTTTAACTTTCTCTTCAAAGGTCATTATTTTCTGATAATCATTGGAGAATGCCCACCAAGGATATACCAACATGCTGTAGAGGAAACGGACAGAAAAAGAGAAATTTTAATACTTAAAGCACCTTCATGTCCTGCATTAGTGATGGAACTTGTATCCGAATTCATAAATTCTTTGAGAATATGTTGTTTAAGATATATTCCTGTGGTTTTCTAGTTACTATCTGCAGAACCTGTACACTTTCTTGATGTCCTTTGACTAACCTTTGACTTTGGAAGCATCACCTAAAGTCAACCCCTTTGTGACCACCTACTTCAACGGAGAAACCTTTTGTTGACAGACTTCATTTCACTGTAGATGTTGTTTATTGCCTCATTATTATTTGTATGTATTATTTATTTGATGTTTTTGAACTCATTGTTCAGTTTTTGGTTTTTTTTGTTTTTTTTTACATCTTTTTTGTCCTCATTTAGCTGGATGTCCTTGTTTTCCTACACAAGTAAATTGAACCACAATGAAATTCCTTTTGTGAATGCACATACTTGGCCAATAACGCTGATTCTGAAATGTGGCATTTCTGTTGTTTCGAAAGGTGATTTATTCATTTTTTATTTTTTGCTTGTTTTTCCCTACAGATACCCAGAGTGGGATGGTGAGGTGGCACTGGGGTCCAGGTAAATTTCTTAAGATACCTAGACACATAGCCAATACCTGTTGGTTTTTTTTTTTTTTGTTCAGACTGTGGAGATCAATTGACGGGTGATGACAGAAAAAGAGAAAGGCAGTGTTACTTTGTGCAATTCTACATCATAAAAAAAAATAAAATGGAGCCATAGATCTTCCAGGCTGAAAGATGCAGGCGGTGTGGTTTGTATCTTCTGCAAAGTTCAGATTTATATTACAGTAGTCTGAATAAACCACAGAGCATGTAAAATATCACGCCAATAGTACCTTTGATACAAGCTCACAATGGTCACAATGACTGATAACGGATCCTTTCACAGCAGCCATGAGGGAAATCAGGCTGAGCGACAGTTCAAAGACAGCTGACCAGAACTTCTGTTATACCAGAATTGCAGAAAGCCTGAGAGCCAGATCATTCAGATTATTGATCAAGCACTCTGACCCCACTCAAACTGTATGTCATATGACCGTTGATCTGAAATTGGTCCAGGTCAACAAAAGATGTAATCCGTCCAAATCTTTTCGTTTTCAGACATGTAGCAAACCCACCAATTGTCAACGAGAATCCTTCACCTCTGCTTTTTTTGTCCATTGCTTTCTTCAGTGCCACAATTCCAGATGCCTCTCCCTCCATCTCTACAAAGACTTCCCAACATCGTTACCAGAAAACCAGGCATGGAAGCCGCTCCCGCTCCCATTCCCGTTCCCGTTCCAGTTCCAGTTCCCGTTCCCGCTCATCCAGCCGCCGTCACCACCGGAGCTCGGAGGATAGAAGGGAGAGACGTAGGAGCCGATCACAATCCCCGCACAGCTCCAGATACACTAGCAGGTCTGTCCCACACAATTTCTGATATGAGCAATAACGTTGGTGAACAAAGGAGATACTGTTCACCACCAGAATCCAAAATTACCAAATATGTTCCTGCAGAACATAAAAACATCTGAATCAATATTAATTTTGTCACTAGATTTGAGAAATCTAGATTTGGGGTGAATTTTTTGATTGCCATTTATTAAATTCTCATTGATTAATGAGTTATAAAATAATTTCATGCGTATTTTGTTCAGGTCCAGGTCTAGTTCTCGCTCTCGCTCTCGCTCTCGATCTCGACGGTACAACCGCCCGACCTCCTCCCGCTATCGCTCACGTTCAAGGAGCCCTGAGAGACGATCATCACCGAGGAGGAGAAACGAGAGACGGTCCTCATCAAGGAGGAGAGACGAGAGACGACCGTCTCCGAGGAGGAGAGACGAGAGGCGATCGTCTTCGAGGAGGAGAGACGAGAGGCGATCATCCCCGAGGGGGAGAGACGAGAGGCGATCATCTCCAAGGAGGAGAGACGAGAGGCGATCATCCCCGAGGAGGAGAGACGAGAGGCGATCATCTCCAAGGAGGAGCCATGAGGGGCGATCGTCCACAGAAAGGTCATCCCCTCAACAAAAGAAGTCGAGCAGTCCAGAGAGACTGGCTAGGAAACTACTGGAAACATCAGGTTTGAGAAGTTTTTAAGTTCTCCTGGACTTAAGCAAAGACTGTGTTTAAACACTTGTCCTGTTACTAAACATATCTGTACCTATTATAAAGCCACATTCAAGTACATGTTACAGATACAGACGTTTTTTATACCTCCGAGCTGGCTAAAGCCATGGCTGGAGGCATTATGTTTTTGGGTTGACCATATGTACAGTCACAAATTGACATTTGCCTAAATTGCTCAGAATAGTGTGAAAATTCAATAATCTGTACATTAACTTTGCATGAATGATAATTACAAATTCAAGGAGATCTTACATGATTAGAGAGGAATAAAAAGATACAAACAGCAAAATTCACCCAAATTTTTCTCGCCTGCTAGGAAGAAGCTGTGCTTCCTATGTATGTACAGATGTATTTAACCTGTAAGCCAAGTAGAAAAGATGGTAAAAACTTAAGAGACACTTTACAATAGTATGATTATTAAGTCATTGGTTGATCTTATCATAGAGACTCTTTATGAGACTTTGCAACCAGAATGTTGCAGTTTTGTCTTATGCTCTTTTTGTCTTCGTCCCTCTAGCTGTCAAGTCACTGTCAAAGCAGTCTGACCTGGAGGCCATGGTTAAAACTCTGGCTCCTGCCTTAATGGCCGAACTAGCCAAGATGAAGTCATCTAAAGGAAAGGCCAGCCTGCAGAAGAGCGAGGCAAGTTCCTCCACAAAGAATAAGGTGTGTGTGTGTGTGTGTGTGTGTGTGTGTGTGTGTGTGTGTGTGTGTGGGACGAGTAACACTTTCCTCAAAGACTAAATGGAAGGTTATTGTTTATTGCCACATACGAAGCAGAAACATGATGTTGGCTGATGTTAAAGGGCATTTTTAACACTGATGCATTTTTGTCTTTCTCCCGTTCGTTATGACCAACACTACACAGGATCTCACTTTGAGTTTTTCTCTCTCTTGGCTCAGTCTGGTAAACCTCCAACCATGGTGCAACTGGAAGGGATTCACAGTTCTCTCTCTCACAATGATGTGACCGCTGCTGTGGAGCACTTTGGAAAAACCAAGTCGGTTGTGCTGTATCGGTCCACACTGCAGGTGTGTATAGACAGTGAAGAGCGTATTTGGTGTTTCCTCTAAATTTGCTGATGTTTTGCCTTTTCACAACATGCAAAAAATAGTACAGAATTAGTCAGACCCCAATGTAAATGTAAAAATGTTTGAAGCAGTTACTCAGTTTTTGAATGTATGTATATGCAATGTCCCCAAAAGTAATGAAAACCTAACGTGCGTGTGTGCGCGCGTGCGTGTGTGTGTGTGTGTGTGTGTGTGTGTGTGTGTGTGTGTGTGTGTGTGTGTGTGTGTGTGTGTGTGTGTGTGTGTGTGTGTGTGTGGACATTTAGGCGATCGTGTGTTTCGAGAAAGAGGAAGACGCGAAGAAACTGAAGAGCATGAAGAGCCTCGACGTTAAAGGAATACAGATCAGTGTTGTCAGAGAGAAGGTATTACACTTTCTGTCTGCCTTTCTCTGTCCTGTAAATATGCATATTAACATTTGAGGTAAGATAAACTGTATTGAGTATAAAGATTATATTGCCTTGAGAAGAATGGCTCGGTTTCTCAATGGAAAATTTTGTATTGCACGTGTAAGATATGGATGATGATACACAGTGTTTTCATACTATTGTACGGTAGAAAATACATGACATTAAAAAATATACAAGTAAAGTAGTGATGCTGGAGTTAAACAGTCTGACAGCTGTTGGAATGAAGGAACTGCATTAGCGTTCCTTCCTACAATGTGGATGCAGCAGTCTGCTACTGAAGGAGCTGCTGAAGCCCCCCACCGTCTCATGCAGGGGTGGGAGGGGCTGTCCATGATTGATATCAGCTTGGCTAATATCGTCCTCTCACCCACCACCTCGATGGTTTCCAGAGGGCAGTCCAGGACAGAGCCAGCCCTCCTGACCAGTTTGTTCAGTCTTTTCCTGTCCCTCTCAGAGCTCTCGCAGCCCCAGCAGACCACTGCGTAGAAAACTGCAGATGCCACCACAGAGTCATAAGATGTTTTTAACAATGTCCAACAAACTCCATAGGACCTCAGTGTTCTCAGCAAGTGGAGACAACTTGTACAGAACATCTGTGGTTTAGGGGAACACTTGGCCATAATCTCAATGTCCAAACCCCGGACATTTGTCTGCTGTAGTGTGGTCACATTGTCAATAAACAGATTCACCTAAAATAACAAATTTCCATGTGTTTGTTTACAGGAGACTGTTTCAAAGGAGCAAAAGAAGCCTCCTGAGGAGTAAGACCTGTTTCATACAAACCTCTTTGTCACAGTGATGGAGGGTTTTATCTCTTTTTGGCAATATATAAAGAGAAATATTATTTTCTCCTGCTTGACCCATGTGACTCTCTTTTGTTCACAGAAAACCTGACACACCCAGTGTCTCCAAACCTCAAAACGCTCCAAAATCCAAAACCACCACCACCAACACTAAAAAGGTTCTCCCTCCCACAGCTGACACACAGTCTGCAGCCAAAAAAGCTCCAACAGGCAAACTCACCAATCAGAAAGTTGCAGCTAAAAGCTCAGTTAAAGGCGTAACGACTGTCACTAAATCAAAACTGTTGGTTTCCAAAGTGAAAAACATCTCAACCAAGCAGGTAGCTAAAACAGTAAAAACAGGAAAGCTGCCTGCGAAGGGAGCTGTGAAAAAAGTCGTGGTAAAGCAAAAAGCATCGTCAGGATCCAAGTCCACCGCTGATGACTCTGAACAAAAAGCTGTACCTGAAAAAACCAGTGCTAAAGAATCTGTGGTGGTGCTGAAAGAGACAGCCGAGGGTGATGGAACAGAAAAGGTGGCAGCGTCTGAAGCTCAGCATCAAGCTAAACCTGCTGAGGACGCTGAACCAATGGAGCTTGCAGGACGTGAAGTGGCAGAGCCCATGGAAGATGGAAGCTGTCCTGAAGGAGAAGGGAAAAAACCAACAACTACAGAGGCTGCGCCTGAAAATTCAGCAGACAAACCCAATGAGACTCGACCACCAGCCAGTACAGTGGAGACCGGATCAACAGAAGCCTCCACCAAAGCTTCACCACAGGTCCAGCAAAGCACCCTGTCAGAACCAGAGTCCACTGCACCAGGACCAGAGACCAAGATGGAGGCTTCACAAATGCAAAAGCAAGCAGCTGTGGAGGCAAAGGTGGAGACAAGAACAATGCAAGAAGGTACGTTGGAGACCTTTTTAATGGATGGATGATGAGATTTTTTGCTATTGTTAACAAATCGCATGAAGAGACCAAACCCACCAACCCAGCTGTGGTTCATGAAATATGGGGTTATTCATTGGTGTCGACCTGGATCCAACAGATGTATATAAAGAAGGAAGGGCGGATGATGATGATCTTTCAAAATCCTGACATTCGTCCTTAATTGAATTTGATCTTTTTAAGATTGTGAAGCTGAAGTGAAGACACAAACGGATTCTGCATCAGCAAACGATGCATCTGAGCCGACAGCTGGAGCAGCACCCACGCCGTCTTCGACTGCAGACATCCCTCTGACTGTTGGGGAGATGGTAGAAAAACACCTGCATCAAGGCAGAATATGTAAGAAATCCAAGAAAGAAGCTGTTGTCATCATAATTTTACCACCTTTCTCTCGCTTTTTTTCACATATTCTTTGTCTTTCTTTCACAGCTTGCATCAAAACCAGAACTTGCCTCACACCAAAAGTAGGTTTCAACAAGCCACGTATATAAAGTATGACAGTATTTACAAATGTAGTTTTGCTGAAGGAGCTTGTTCTGTTCTTGCCATCGGCTGTACTGTCACTTACTCAACGATTTTGCGTGTGATTGCAAGATTTTGGGAGACATAACACATATAATGAATTAAAATGAGGGTTGTTGACATCAGTCGCTGCTGTATGAAACAGATTCTTTCTTTTCAATTTCCAGTTATTTCAACTTGGTAAGAAGCTGTTGCTCATAACCGGACTGCCGAAGTATCACGATGGCTGCTACACTGAGGACGACATTGTCCAACTGCTCACGCCATTTGGGTTTAAACATACAGATGAAAGCATCTATGTTGTTCCTCAGACGGGCATGGTAGGCTCCAGGTTTGGTTTATTAGCTTCGTCTGTCTACTGTTACTTTTTACTCTTTGATTCGAAGGACTGATTCGTTGCAGAATTGCAGTACCTTTATTCTTTTTCTAAATTCAAGAGGAGTTCTGCGAGAATTAGACGCACTTCCTTGGATCCTGTGCATCATTTATCATGAGTTTTAAATTCTTTTTGATGGACAGTATTCATACAGTACAGGTGGCGATATGACACTGAAGCAGCATTGAATGATGTAACACAATAAGTAGTAAAATAAAGAAGTGAAGTCAAAGTAATAATACATTTTTGTTTCTGGATTTCCTTTCAGGCCTTCGTCCTGATGCCGTCAGTGGAGAAGCTGCACAGCGTCGTAAAGCAAGACGTTGTTTTCAAAGGGTCTAAAATCAAATGCTGCGCAGTCACCAGCGGCATTACGATGACATCGGTGAGCATGTGCAAGACTCTGTTTTTATGTTTGCATGTTCCCGCTCTGTAGATTCAGTCGTTAAAAGTCATCGAGGTCTTCTGTTGACGTAAAGAAAACTGAAACGTGTATTTTCTGATTTTGACTGTATAATCAGAGTTGGACCAGATTTCAATATTTTAAATAAGTATCAAGAAATTAATTTTATTTTAAGACATAAAAACTCGCTGTGGTTCAGATTTATGATGTGTATGTATGTATACAAAGACACGCTGAGCTGAGAGGACGTTGCATTTTAATGTTTTCTACTCTGATGTTTCTCTTTTAGCTTGGCTTTTATAAATCACTGATGAGGCTGATGAAGTCTGTAAGTGACGCACACACACACTGCCTCTCACACACAAACACACTTAATTCCTCATCACCCGTAAACCGTTTTAAAGAGGCGACATCATGCTCGTTTTCAGGGTCACACTTTTATTTCAGGTGTCGACTAGAGTATGTTTGCATGCTTTAATGTTTAAAAAACACATTATTTCTCTGACGGTCTGTTGCCACAACACCGCTCCTGGTCTGAAACACCCGTTTTAGCTCAGTCCTGCTCGAGGCCCCCCACCCAAATAGCCCAGTCTGCTCTGATTGGTCAGTCCACACAGGACTGAGCCAGCACCGCTCCTTTTCCTCCTTTTCTCAGTTAAAATTTGAGAAGACATTTTAATTCTCACCAAAGTATATTTTTAACGTGATAAACTATCAACAGCGGTGTAAAACTGTGAGGTCGTGTGTGTGTCCTCTTCTCAAATTTTTGTTTTGATTGTTCACTTCCTGTCCTGGGCGCAGCCTGTGCTTGATGATGGATCGAGAACAGTTCTCATCAGGAACATTTCACCGAGGGAGATCCGGGAGCTCCGGGAAGCTTTGAGAAAAATCCGTTTTGTCAGGAACTTCCTGCCTCTCCTCGACAAGGTAGAAACAAACACGTACAGGTGCTTCTGCTGAAGTGGCTTTGCAGAAGACTTCCTGTTGGTCTTACCTGTCTCGTGTGTGTGTGCCTGTGATTGTGTGTTCCAGGTCTTCATAGAGTTTGAGTCTGTTGGTGATGCGGATCGGCTCGGAGTTTGGTACAGTGTCCTGAAAGAAGCCCCCGGATGTGAAGTCCACAGGCTGAATATACCAAGCAGCACCACTACAGCACTGCGTAAGTCTCTGTCAGTCGTGTACGTTACGGTGTTATACTGCCAGCTTTATGTTTACTTTACTGTTCTGTTACTCTTCACATATATTCAAAATGACATTTTGTCTTTTTTCGTGCAGCACCAAGACTGCCAGAGAACGCTCTGCCAGACAGCAAGGATGTTGTTGCTGGGGCAACTATCCCGCCAATAGAATTTGGCGTTCCACAGGGCAGCACTCCACCATTTTGGGTCACCATGAGAACTAGTCCCTTCCTGTTCCCGACTGTTTCTCCTTGGTTCATCATCCCAGGTAAGACGGACAGTTCTTTTTACGTCATCATCACCAAATTTACCACGTGAGCTGATTCAGTAAGTTTGCGTTTGTTCACTTTTACCTCCAAGATCACCTGACAGTCAGAGGAAACGACAACATTGAGGTAAGCCCACTGATGTGATCTGTATCTTTGATGGTTTATTTCTTCTAATTGCACACTTCTCCTTCACATTTGTTCTTACAGTACATCCTGATGTACGACTTTCTGTGTTTTTGCTCCTCTTAAATCCCGATCAGCTCAGACGTCATGTGAGTTACACTTTGGGCTTTGAATGTTGTGTTTTCTAGGAGGCTGGGCGTCGTGGTTCCGTGTTTCCCACCATCATGTTGACTGGTTTGCCGGAGGGAAACTATGAGTATGAAGATGTGACTGGCCTGGTTTTGCCGTTTTTCCCCAAACAGAACCGTCGCTCCCTGCACTACAACGTGATGGTTTTAACGCTGCAGAGGAGGGTAAAGAGTACAGGCACAAACGTTACTGTAATTAATGTCAAATGAAGCTGCACTGCTTGAATTCAGCTGTTTCCCCCTGTGTTTCCTCTCTTCACCTCCAGGCCTTTGTGTTTTTTGCTGATTGGACGTCGTGCTGCGATTGTGTCCGAGATCACATCAGAAATCCATTTTCTGTCAGAGGCTCCAGGCTCTGTGTCCACTTCGTCTTGCAAGACATGAATCCTGGATCCAGTGAGGTACGGACACTGGGAAGGATGCCAAAGGGCGCCCTCTGGGCTGGAACACTGTCAGCATCAGGATGTTGGTGTGAAATCCAAAATGTTTGAAATGTAGATATAATTAAAAATGTCTTTTCACAGCATCTATGACAATCCATGACTTGTAATGTTTTTGCAGGAGATGATGTACAAGAGTCTGATGAAGTGGAGCAACGCTGTGAGTCATTAATCATTTCTCTAAATCTTTTGTCATGTTAAAGCAGATATTTCGGCCTTAACGGCAACTATTATTCCTCTTCAGGGAGTTCCAGAGTCAGAGTCTCTGGAGGAGCGGTTGCTGTGTGTGGAGATTTCTGAGACATCCTTGGACATTGTCGGGGTGGTCATGGAAGCGGTGGCCTCCATCGCAACCGTTGTCGGCTTCCTGCCGCTCGCCAACAGGGTACAAGAACGCAAACACCTGCACTGTTCATCTTTAAGTGTTGAGGGAACTGCCATGTCGGGGCATCTGCAGGTCTTAAAGCCTTGAATTATTGTGATGGTGCATGTTTCAGTCTGCACCGTTGGACTTGTTGCTGACACTGTCGCAACTGAAAATTTCAATTGACTTTAACTCGTTATTTATTTGTTAAATCGTCAACTTTCTGACATGTTTACGGGTCCAGGTCATGGAAATATATTTCAAGGAATTGTTGTTGCATGATATGCTGCTTCCCCACAGCCCAAAGTGACATTGTCAGATTTTATGGACTGTATGTTCACCATCCAAAGGTAGTCTGTTTAGTTCCGTATGACAAAGAAAAGTACGAGTCGAAACTATTGAATGAAAGCATTTTTGCTCGAAAAATGCTGAAAAATGTTGAAAGGGTTATCCAATTTTCTGCAAATTCAAATGTGCAACCACATCTGCTGGCAGCTTGTGTGGATTTTCTCAGTTATATATCAGCGAATTAGTTGCACACCTTCATCTGTCCCTCCTCTCTGTCTTTTCACTCTCTTTGTCCCTGACTGTCGCTCTACCTCAGATATGTGTGGAGATGGCCGACTCCAGCGGTGTAAAGCAGGTGGTGGAGAAACACAACACTTTCACTCCAGACTCTAGGAGGAAGCGTACAGCTTGGTCAGCATGTGTTCTTCTATCAGTGAGGGGGATGAAGTGGGGTTTCATTAGTTTTATAATTGCATCTGTGTTTCTGCACAGTCTTCATGAAAGCAGTTTTCCTCTGTATGTATTAATGTATTTTTTCATTTTTAATCCCCCGTCGTCACACCCAAACTGACCAACTCTTTTTCTCTCTCCAGGACTAAAGTTAAGCGTTTTGAGAGGTGAGTGTGTCGCTTTTTAATTGACTCTTAACCAGTTAAAATCCAACAAAACAAGTTTAAGCCACCAAATTAAATGCCTAAATTTAATTTGGTGACGCAATAAATTGTGCCCCAGAGTTCAAGATGAGTCATGACAAATAGTGTGCAACATTAAAAATAAAAACATATTCGTCATAAACAAAGATATGACAAAACAGTTAACTCAGGGACACTGGATAAGAAGTTGGAAATTGTATTTCTTATTTCCATAACAAAGCTTCATTCAGTTGCATTCGGCCATTTTATATGAACATCCCTGCTTTCATTTGCAGCTCACAGTCTTTTTTTTTTTTTTTTCTGTGCGTTCTGTTCAATTTTAGTTTGAAGAACGTAAAATGGCATCAACAAGAAGCGAGCAAGATCACAATAAAGTCTCAAACCTCGACTCCTCCTTCTGGACTTTCGGATAATGGTTCACAACCTGGTCTGCAAACCAGTGGCCCTGGTGGATCCACCATGTCTGAGCCCGTCACAGCAGGACCAGGTGCTGCTGCCTCAAGCAGTGTATCAATGGAGGTGGATGGTGAGAAATCAGGAACTGAGATCGTCATGGCCACCACTGTTGGTCCTGGGCCACACAAAGATGTCGAGGGGTCACGAACAACTTCGGTCTCTACTGCTGATCTGAACTCTGCCTCTGCAGTCAGCAGTAGAAACACCGTCCCTGCTGCTTCCAGCCCTGCCCCCTCAGCCACAGCGCTCACACCGAACGAAGACTTTGCAGAACTTCCTCAGATTGACACAGAAATTTTCAAGGTCCTCACGGCAGCAGTTCACCAGCACAGACTCTCCCGAGCGAACAGGTCCCACAGTGAGACGGAGGTGAGGCCTATTTACATTTGTTTGTCATGTGTGCAGGGAATGAAACCCTCAACCCTGATCAGGGTAGGATTGTTTTCTGACACCTCTTCCAACAATTGATCTGATTGCCTTGTTTATCCTGGTTAAAAAGCTGAATCATTGTTTCAGTGATCGATTCCTTCTTTTCCATCCATCCAGGGTCAGGGTGATTTTACAGATGACACTATTGCTTCAGACGCCTTTTTGTTTGATGAACAAAATTTCAACATGGATGACTTTGTCACTGTTGATGAAGTTGGTGATGATGTGGAAGACACAAGCTGTGAGCCACATGGCTCCTCCTCATCCTCCTCCAGAACAAGACGAAAGAGGCAAAACTCAGGTAGCAAACAGACGTCAGTGAGGTCTTCGAAAGACTCGAAGAGCACAGCATCGTCCTCATCCAAGTCGACTAAAGGTTCAAGTTCTTTGAACTCAAGCTCTGTGTCGCCAAAAAAGTCCACAGGCTCATCTGAGCCCACCAAACCCAAACTTCCTGGTCAGAAAACACAGGAGAACAAGAGAAAATCTCCATCCAAAGCATCAAGTGGTCGTAGTACCCTCTCGTCATCCACTACACATGAAAGGGAAAACATAACACCAGCAGCAGCTGTTGAGGCATCAACAGAAACTCATCTGGAGCCACTCATAGAAGAAGCAAAAGCCACAGAGGGCGCAGTGGCAAAGTCTGACCACAAAGTGTCAGCAGAGGGCAATGCTGTAAAGACTCCTCAGTCAGACACCAAAATGGGAACAGAGATGCATCCACCTCCACAGAGACATGGAGAAGAGTTGAGCCAAGGCCAGAGTCAGGAGATTGATTTTAACATCAACACACTCAAAGACCAGAAGAAAAGCAAAGAGGAAGGGAAAGAAGAGGATGTTGACAAACAGACAGAGGAGGATGATGGTGAAAACTACCAAATCCTCGACTCATTTGATGATCAAACAGATGAACAGATGGAGGGCAGCTCTGAAACCCAGCAAACTGGACCTGTGGAAGGTCAGACTTTGCATGAGGAAAGCTATCAGGACTTGGACAGTGCAGACAACAATGGCAACGCCCACCCAGAGGAGGACAGTAAAATGGAAATGGATGGTTCTGTCCAAGTGTTAGACAGTGTTGCTGAAAACCAAGAAGCTTCAAGTCAAGAGGACAATCACATTGTCCAAGATGACAGTTCCACAGCAAAGCAAGTGTCTGAGGAAGATGCAACTCCAGTAGATGACAAATCTGATGCAAAACTTGGAGTTGAAGATGCAGTGGATAAAGATCAAGAGACAAATAACAAAGATAATTTCCAAGTGTTAGATACAGGTAGCACACAAGCTCCAAGGGTCAAGGGAGATGGGAAGAAGAAAAATCAAAAAGAAGAAGAGGACAAAGGAAAAGTACTTTTAGTTGAATCCTGCAAAGCCTCCAAAGATGTGGAAGATCCTGATGACCAAGTCCCAGATGAAGACCAGCCAGAGAGAGGGACCAAGAAAGGGGAGGTGACTGCCAGAAAAGATGATGGACCATCAAAGAGGAGTGAGGCCACTACCACAGAATCCAAAAGTGAAGAGAAAGAGAAATCACCAAAGAAGAAGATGGACACCACTGCAGGGGTCTCAAAAAAAGACAGAGACACAGAAGAGACCAATGAGGAGATGGTGTACAAGGTAGTAGATTCTGTTGGAGACGAACTGGTTCAAGATGGTACCACCACAGAAAGGACTGGTAGAAGAAGGAGTGCAAGAGGAAAGAAAGAGGATAAGATTGACTCTGTCAAGGACGAGACTGCAGATGATGAACCAACAGTTCTGACAAAATCTACCAGAGGAAAAAGGGAAAGAACAAGTAAGAAAGACGTTTTGATTGAGGAAACGAAAAAAGAGGACACACCAACAAGAAGGAGGCCCACTCCTGCCAGAGAGTCACAAGAAGGAAACAGGGAAAAAACACCAAAGAAAGAGGAGAAAGCACCTTCAAAACACAGCACACCAACAAAGAAGAGTGACATTGTTGTAAAGGAGGAAGATGCTACCAATGAAATGTTTGACTCCGTGGAGGACAAGGTTGTTAAGGATGATCGACCCACTCCAGCACGAAAAAGGGGAAGACCAAAGAAAGAGGTTAAAACAACTAAAAAAGACACTGGAACATTGAAGAAGGGTGAAAAAGAGGCATCTGAAACAGTGGCCGATGAAGAAGAGGTGACATATCAGATCCTTGATTCTGTGGAGGACGAGACGGTTGACGATCATGATGACAAGCTTGGCAAGAACATCGCATCTCTCTCAGGATCAACCAGAAATGAGGAAGAGGAGGAAGAGCCCACGTATCAGATCGTAGATTCTCTTGAAGATGATCAAGATGATCTGACGTCCACAGACGTTTCTGATAGAGGGAGGAAGGAAAAACATAATGAAACTCCTACAACAGAAGAGGCGTCAGCTGAAAAAGGAGGCACACCAACACATGGTACCACAGCTGTGGAAGAGTCTGAACAAATGATCGTCCAGGAGGAGAGTCTGTATCAGATAGTGGATGATTTGGACGAAGTACCTGATGATCCATCTGCTGCAGAAGAGTCTGGTAGAAGAAATAAGGAGAGAACGTCCCAAACAAGGACAAGGAGGATCAGGGAGGGAGAAGAGAGGAAGCAAAGGAGCCGGAGCAGCAGCAGAGGAGGTGACGGGACAGGGACGAGGAACGCAAAGGAAAATGAGGAGAAGGTGGAGGTAGACACCTCAGAGCTGGTGACTCTGGATGAGGTGGGAGCAGATGAAGCCAGAGAGGAAGGAGCACAGGAGAGCCGAGACTGGGATGAGGAGATCACGGAGGGAGAGCTGCAGACACTCGTCACTCTGGATGAGTTCGTAGAAGAGGAGGAGGAGGACGGAAAGGCAGAGGGAGGCGCGCAGGAGACCCGCCCACTCAGCCAGGAGGACGAATCGGTGGACTGCTTAAACCCAGAGGTAAAGATTAAGATTGAAAAACATGCACATGTTAAATTACTGTGAAGCTCTGTGAACCAAAAAATTAGAAAACACAAATGCAGAAACGCTGACGGTAAAGATGTCGTGTCTGTTTCCAGACTTTGGTGACTTTAGATGAAGCAGCCGGTGATGAGGAAGAGAAGCCGGACGAAGAGCAAGCTGAGAAAACATCAAGCTCTGCCAAACGCAAACACGATGACGACACAGGTGTGTGTGTGCTATTCTGCCAACACATAGTGCAATCAGTACATCAGCTTTGAGTTTGACTCAAACGCCTCTCGGTTGCATTTACACTCAGTTTTTTTTTTTTTTACATAAGACATCTGATCCATCCAGATGCACGAAGAGACAAAGTGTAAATGTGGTTGTGAAGACGAGGGTCTCTGGTTAAAACTGCGAGGGGGTGAAGTTTTTTTAAGCAGACTGTGTTTGTCCCATGGAGGCAAAATGATAAATATGTGGTTTGTAAACAAAGTTTCTGTGTTGATGTTTGTCGGAAACTTACTTTTTTGTCCTGTTGTAGAGGAAAGTATGAACTTTGTGACGGTCAATGAGGCGGAAGAGGAGGAAAAGGAAGTGAAAACAACCAGGACAAGAGGCCGACCCAAGAAGAGAGCCAGACAGACCCCTGGTAACACGCTCATACACGCCTTTGGCTTCCCTGTTTTCGAAAACATCAAACTTGATTCATTGAGAGTCTTAATTCCCGGTCTTCCTCATTTGTTGGCTCAACCCCACCCGTTGTCTTTAACCACAGTCAGAAAATCTACCAGAGGGAAAAAAGTCAGCACAAAAGCCGAGACAGAAGAAGAAAAGGAACCAGCTGATGTCCTGCCTCCCTCATCGCTCGATGCCTCGTCGTCACTGGACAAAGATCCGTCTACGCTGTCGAGTGACGGCCAGCCGGAGATCCAGAAGACGGAGGCGGAAGCAGTGAGCCAAGCCGACGTCGATGCTGCCTCTGCTGGGCAGGAGCTGCAGCCGGAGCGCCCTGAGAACCAGACACTGGAGCGATGTGTGGAGGAAGGAGAGGAGGAGAAGGAAGCATGGAGCAGGATGGACTCTAAAGGTACTCTCTCCAAAGGGGATGAAAATTGCAGACACTTATTTTACAAGTAGGGCTGCAACTACATCTATTACTGATTTATTTAGTGAATAAAATGTCGCAGATAAAGTCTTCAGATAGCTTGTTTTGTCAGAAAAACTGTCCTTAAATGTCCCCAAAGTATTTTCCTATCATAGAAAACAAAGAAAAGCAGTTGCAGCTGATGAATTTTCCTTCAAATATACCTTCAAATAGCTTTGTGTGATCGTCAGGGTTCAAACCATAAACAGACTGTTGTTTCCGTCTCTTCTCCAGCTGTGAGTAAACTGAGGAGGGAGCTTGTCGGACCTGAAGCAAAGAGATCTCGTTCTCAGTCTCCTTGTGTCACCAGTGACTTCAAATTGCCGGCATTCAAACCCAAAACCCCCCTCGGTGAGACACACACACACACACACACACACTAACACACTCCAATGAGAAGCCGACAGGAGATCTCAATGATTGATCACTGTCGCCCTCTGCAGGTCAGGAGTTTGTCGTCCCCAAATCAGGATACTTCTGTAACCTCTGCTCTGTCTTCTACCTGAGCGAGAGCGCCGCCAAGGACGTCCACTGCAGCGGCCAGAGACACTACGGCAACCTGCAGGTACACACACACACACACACACACACACACACACACACACACTGAAACACACACCCGTCCTCACGTTGTCTGTGTTCTCCCCTTTCTTTCTTCAGAAACATTATCAGAAGCTTCAACAGAAACCAGCAAGAAGTTCAACACAGAGTGCTCACGGCTCCGTTTCTGATTGATCCGGACTTCAACTTCAACGATTTATTGATTTTCTTAGAAACATGTAAATGATAATGCTGGACAAATGTAACGTGCAGCTTATGTCGGTGACTGTGGCTAACTGCCGTCTTGCACCTTGTTTCATGTAAATGATATCAGTTATACATCTGTCATAATAACTCATAAATACTTGAGTGTGAATTTCCCGGTTGGGATTCAGACTCTCTGCAGCTTCTGTTTGTTTGGTCATTCCATACAAACAAGAGTAAAGTCTTTAACACTGAGTGTGTTTCCTGTTTTCATTTTCAGTTCAGACTCCTGAATGGAAACACTGCAAGTCCAACAAATGCAAAATATCTGAAAAAAGGAGGTCTTTTGATTGTCTCCTTGTCCCCTCCCTTTTATACAGTTCAGCTCAAGGTCACCCCCGCCCTTGGGGCATCTTCTCTTGTTTCTATGATTCTTCTATTTTTTACACCTTTACGTTATCTTTTGACCTCTGCTTAGCCCGGGCTTGCAGGTACTTTTTTATTTTCTTTCTGTTCCCTTGAAATTACACCATTAGCTTCTGATGGTCACGGGCTCTGTTTTTTAAAAAGTATTTTACCAAATCACAATTCATTATCATAGTTGCACATAAAGTATAATCACACTACTTCTCAGTGCACTTAGAAATCATATTAACCACAGTAAATATATTGAATCACCAGAAATCAGCATTCATTAAAGCATAGCAAATCATAGTGCGAGTGATAACATTATTATCCTTTTATGATTAATGACAGATACGCAAATATAGATTGAATACAGTAAGATTATATAAGGACACACAGGGTTATGTAAGGTTACAGACGATACCGGCTAAAACCGGCTAAGACCAGCTAACACTGCTGCAAAGGCACCTGCAGAACCATGGAAAGCACCGAGGATCCGTGAAGAAGCCCTGCCCCTGTGAGCTCCTGATCCGTGCTGAGCGGCGCCAGCCTTGCATCTGTGCCTCTTCTCCATTTCTCCATTGCTCTTGTACCATCAAGCAAATGAACTATTACACTTCTGCTACAACTCTTGCTGCTAAAAACTCCCATTGATTACAGTGTCTGACTCAATTCTTCACATATCTGTTGGAAAAAATCATACTACACTTTCACTGATTATGTGTAAATAGTGTTCTGACAGTTTTGCAGGAAAAAGCACAAAGTGGTTCGTTGTCTTTCTGAGAGTTTATTCTGACGCCTGCAGACGGACTCCTTCCTGTCTCCAGTGTGGGATGGAAAGAAAGAGCCCAGAGCAGGAGAAGTTTTCAGATTATACACATTATCATGTAATCAGGATGACCTTGTTCTACCATCAGAGCAATGTCAGCACAATCAGGACAAAATGTTCACTCGATCAGTAGATAATAACATACGTGTGTCACGGTCAGCAGATTATGACACACACACACACACACACACACACACACACACCTCATCATATGACATAGTTTCTCATTCGGCTTTAACACAGTGGATGCTTATGATTGAGTAACAGAGAAGATGAGCGATAAGAATTCTCTTCACATTCTCCCATTTGAGTGTTTTACACTCACAAATCAACATTAATCAAACTAGACTTAATCATTGAAATCCAAAACGGATGAAAACAAGAAATGTCTAAAGTAATCAAAGGAAGCAATATCGCTAGATTAAACAGTAGTGTCAAAATCATGAACGTCAGCATAGGGTGACTAACCCTGACCCTGACCCTGACCCTGACCCGAGGGTTGAACCCCGTCCAGAGAGGAACCATCTTCTGACTGAATCATGAACTGTCCTCCAGACGAACCCTGGCTCGGTCCGACCCAGTTCTAAAAATGACATGCCTTTTTGGATGCAACAGGCTTCCGTTGCTGCGAACATTATGGAAATATTGTTTTGATTAGCTCCAAAAGTTCTGCAAGCGTCTGTAACTGTTTGAATATAATACAATATAAGCACGAGTGCAACACGCTGGATCTCCATAATCTCCATAGTTTGTTTTCAACGGCGCCTCCCCGCCTTTTTTTTTTTTTTTTTTTTTTTTTTTTTTTCCCCGCGTTTCCCCGCCCCCGACCGTTTTGTCCAATGACTGAACGATCTTTGCACACATGTGGGTTTGTTGACAAATTCTGGGCTCTTGCGAAAGTTGCACTGTGAAATGAACCAAAGCAAAGACACATTGTATTTTGGTCCGAACCAAAGACAGCGGACCAAAGGACTTTCCTGGTCTCAACACGCCCTGAGGGTCTTTGGTCCCGTCTTCATGAGGTGTGAGACAACAGGAGTCGTGTTTTCTGTAATGTCTGGAGTGTCAGTGCAGCACTCAGTACCTGGAATGTGGCAAACTCCTCCTTCAACATGTCTCGACTTTCCCACACAGAACATGGGGGAAATAATTAAAACCTGTTTTTAAAAGTGTTTAAATGAAGGCCACAGTTTCATTTTTCACATCATATCGAACTATTAGAGACGAGAACCTTTTTAGATTCATCAGCTCTGAAAGCGCACGTTCCCTTCGCGCGAACACTTTGTGCATTTGCTCTCCATTTGTATGTTTACTTTTGAGCATGTTGGAGGAAAACAAGGACTGGAGTTCTCAGCAACAGAGCAGAGCTCAGCAGGTCGCCCAAACGGCAGCACCCACAGCGTGCCTAAAACCAACCACTTCTCCAACAGCAACGCCATCAAGCCTGCACGCCGGTGAGTCATGCAACCATGCAGATGTAGAATACTGCAGGAGGTGTATGAAGATTTAATGTAACCAAGCCAGTTATTGACTGTGATTCACTGTTGAGCAAGAAAAAATAAACTGCTCGCTCTCACAGAGTTCATGGAGCAGCTCATACAGGTTGTATTGTGAACAATGCAGTCAGTCACAGCCTTTGAGATAGAATATACTGAACGTCTTGTTATCTGTACTTTTTTCTAGCAGATATGCGATGACTTGAGAAAGTATCGTGTTGCGCTGAGCACTGAGCTGAGACAGGCTCATCAGCGTTCAGGGGTTTGCAGGGACTTTCCTATGACTCACACCCGGGTGTCTGTCTGTGCAGTGATCTTTCC
Source organism: Chaetodon auriga (assembly GCF_051107435.1). Lineage (NCBI taxonomy): Eukaryota > Metazoa > Chordata > Actinopteri > Chaetodontiformes > Chaetodontidae > Chaetodon > Chaetodon auriga. The sequence continues at coordinate 2,748,745 of NC_135097.1, forward strand.
CTGGTATCCTCACAGTGAGCTCACTGTCTCACAGCAGCCTTTAATCATGGATTCTTTTACAACTCATACTTGTGTGTTTTACTATAACTACCAATGAATTGATTATTCTTAGAATCTCAACATGGTTTTTGATATAATCCTAAAGTGCACTTGATGACAATACTGCTCTGTCTTATGCTCTTATTACTCTTTATTATGTTTGTTATTCTTTAGACGACGGCTGAGAAATAATGGTGTAATTTGTGAAGAAACTGATAAAAAGAAAAAGGGTGTGCCCTGAGGCTGTCCTTTTGCTGAGTCAGCATTAAGATAAGGAAAAAAAAGGGAAAACCAGGCTGGGCAGGTACCAAAAAGATGACCTAATGGTGTATCAAATCATGACTATTGGACAGTACTTCGAGGACGCCCCAGAGGCGTGGTGAAAGACTGAGTAAAAGACAGCCCAGATCATCTCAAACCAGAACACTTCTGGTGCATCTCGTGCGTACTCGAACCTGTTTTCCTTTTCTGTCGACATCAAAGTCTTTGCTAACCAGAATTCTGACTCCTGCTGATTTTTTATCAATATTTTTCTGAACAGTTGAACACAGCTGAAACTTTGATTTTTGGTCCATGTGGTTTGGAGTCTTTGCTCCAATACACCACATATCATAAAGGGAATGATTGCAAAGTAAACACTCTCGTTTATCGTACAGTATTCGCATTTTCTATGCTCTGGACCAATCAAGTAATTGAGAAGTAATGGAACTTTTCGATCAATTTAGGTATTCGGGTTTTCAAACCATCCTGCTTTTACTCTGAAGGCTGATCACGAAAACCGGAAGTGTAACGAACCGGAAGTTAGTGATTTTAAGGCATCTGAAGAGAGCACGAAGAAGAGTTTGTGGACATGGACGCTGCAGGACACACTCAAACAACGCAAGGTATGCAAGACACACGCAGTTCTAAAACCACCGAGTCAGATATGGTGTTTGCTCCCTGGAAACGTGTTTTGTGTTCGTTTATAACCTGAAGACGAGTTCGTCAGTTAGCGTTTGCTAGCAGCAGCGCACGAGACGAGTTACAGCCAGGTTATGTCTGATTGGCCCCGCGAGCAGCTCGTGTTTGACTTTGGAAACTAAACACAGACTTTTAACGACACTTTGAAGGTTTTGGTGCTCGTGTTTAATGCAAAAATGAATTACCCGACCTTCGCGTCAGTGGCAGTTTGTCCAAGGCCTCGCGTTTCAAACTGCTAACCTCCGCCGCCAGCGGTGCAGTGGAAATCCCCTCACACTGTAAAGCTGTATGAAAAAAATACAGTGAAAAAAAATGGAAACACGTTTTTATAGAGCTCTATCTATCTATCTATCTATCTATCTATCTATCTATCTATCTATCTATCTACCTATCTTTGGTGTAAGGGGAGTTTGTCTGTAACTCTCCAAGAGATCCAGGGGTTGGCGTGGCAACAGCTCCTCTCCTCAATGGCCACAGAACACGGCGACAGTCTATCCACCAGCGAGGAAATCTCCTATTAGCGGGCGATATGAGGCAAAAGAGTGCCGAGCGTGGACAAGCAGAACACACAGCTGCAGCTTCGACCATCTGAGCCCGCCATGCCCACTCGCAGCATTATAATAACAAAGTGGCTGTCGTAGAACAGCCGTAATACGGTATTGTCGTACCACGTCATAACACCTAAAGGGGCATTACACATAGACAGCACAAACTGGATCAGACAGCACAAACTGATTTTGTTGTGGCCGATCATGAACAGCTATCGGGCATCCATACCCACATAGTGTGACAAGCTTAACAACCCCGATGCGAAGAGTCGCACGTCAGAATTTTTTTTGTCTCAACTTGTCCAGTGTGACATCTCCCACAACCTGTACTGTAGCGTTGACCAATCAGGTGCTCCATCTGGAGCGCAGTCAGGTAACCATGGCGAAGAAGAGGAGGGATGCTGAGGCTGCTGCTGTCAGGTGGGACGATGAAAGAGAGGGGAAGTTCGTTGAGTATCCCTGCCTATTTGACGTTCCTCGAGCGAGGAAGACAAGTCAAAAACGAGTGTTGGCGAGAAATAGTGGAAGCCCTTCATCAGCCCGTCGAGTAGCTGCTGTGCTGTCATAACATCATCCGCTGTCCAAGCCGTTGAAACATGTTTATCATATTTTTTTAGAGACTGTGTGGAGATTTGCTGTTTTGTACCAGTTGTAACAAACATTGTTCTCTTTGTTCACTGTTCCGAATGAAAAGCTTTGCAAGAAATGGGTTTCTCTGTACAACTGGATATAGGAGGAAGTCAAGCAGTAGAAGTGCCTGGAAAGTTTTGGAATGCCAGAGGTGTTCACTCTTGAATAATATTTGAGACACATGGGGTTGTTCTGTGATTCTTGGACCTTACAGGTTTGTGAGGTTATGGACTTTTTGCTGCTATTCCAGTTGAATGATTGTGTTGTGAAACAAACGTTGTCAGAGTTGCGATTGATCATTTTTAGGCCATTCAATCTTATGTACTCGTCATTCACCACCAGAATTCAGTGCAGTGTTTTCAGGACCAGCTGAATCTTCCAATATCCAAAATCTAATGTGACCTTCTGAAATGGAAATTTTAGTTGTGAGATGTTACAGCAGCTACGAGTTTTTAACTGAGCAAAGAGAAAAAGGAAAGAACTGAAGGAATAACAAGAAGTGACAGTGATAGAGCACAGGCGAAGACAAGTCAACCTTAGTTGATTGTTCGACAGACACAGAGAATTGCAGGATTTGAAAGAATTCAAAACTGATCCTGAATGTAACATTTATGTGTTTTGCTGTTGGTACTGAGCTACATCTTGCTGCTGGCTAATTATTATGAAGATGTAACATCACTCGGGAATGTTGATAGTTTTAGGGTTCTCCACAAAAATACTGTAACAAAGCAACCAAATCTGTTAGTTGGAGGCCTACATGTAGCCTTGGTGTAATATTAGTTGTTAATCTTACAGAGCCACAAATAGACACATTACGTTATCACGATACATCCTGAAAACAGCTGTGTTTAAAAAAAATAAATAAAAATGGAATGAAAAATAAGTTGCATCTGTCTTTCCTTCCAAAACAAATGCATGCGCTAGCCAGATCAAGATCTTTACAACATGAGGCCCCTGGGAAAAGCAGTCTTCATTCTGGGAAGCATAATTGCTTTTGTCCACAGGTTCAAAATGAGAGTTCCTTGTAGTTGGTTTACATTTTGCAGTGTGCTTTGTCTGTCTGCTGGTGCTAAGCCTCAACTGTTTTAAGCAGGTATGAGCATGGAAAGGGGTGGAATTGTTTTGTGTCTGTTTTGGATGTTTCCTGTAAACAACAGTGAACTTGTTTCTCTCTTTATCTGTGCTTTGTTGCTTTTGCCTCCTGTGTTGTTTCTCACTAGTGAAGACCAGGAACTGAAATAAACAGAACAACATGTGTGTCCAACAGGATGCATTAGAGTGGATTACTCAAGACACGACTTTCCAGATGATGGACTTTACCCATCAAAGAAGCTGATGTCCAGTCCCACTCAATAACCCCTTTCTTTGTTTTTTGACTTTTCAGCTTTGCATTGGTTTTGGAGCATTGTGCTCCTTCTCCTCTAGGGCCCCTAACGAGCCCTTTACTTGGAGGGCTCCCAGGGAGCTTGCTACTGATTGGTTAGCAGGCTGACTCCTTGCAGTTGGCTCAGCTGAAAGTCTCCGCTAGCACTGACAGAGATAAGCAACGCTTTCGCCATCTGCAACCGAGCTGCCACCTTTCCAGCCAACTCCAACCCACCTGCTCACTGCATACCAAGAGCACCTCCCTCCCCAACTGCTGTGACCATCAATCTCCTTAACCTTCTGAAGATCGCAAACACCATGTCCCATCCCCTGTATAACCCCTTTGCCTCTGGGGACCAAAGTTCCACCAAGAGGCAGTGTGAACTTTCCAGTATATCAGCAGAGAGGGACCCTCGGAGAGCAGCTTCTCACCTTGGACCTGGATCCAGTTTCAGTTCTTCAGGAGCTTCTTCTTCGATTCCTGCCAACTCTCGGGGAGTGCTCCCATCACTGATGTCTCAGTCAACAAGCTACAAGCCTGAACAGAGTAGGGCAATAATGGATGAGGACATAAAGCGGTCAATTGACATGCATATCAGCAGAGCCAGAGAGGGAGTGAGGCTTCTCAGCAACCCGATATATCAACCTGTAGACCAGGGCACTTGCTTTACCACCACACAAAGGAATGAAATTCACTCCTCAGGCACAGGACTGGCCTCTTTTCAGGTTTCCTCAACCTCTGCCTCTCAAGAATGTAGACACTTGGATGAGGAAAGTGGCAGTAGTTCTGTGGATTGGTCGTCGAGCTACAGAAGGACCAGTCCTGATGACTCTAACTTTTATTCACCATCTTTTTCATCTAACTGTGCTAGTGGTGGTGACAGTAGGTTTAATGCCCCCAGTAAAAGAGACCATGAAATGCAGTCCATTCCAGGGTTAGGTAATTATGACTCTACAGTGCCAGACAGACCTACATCCTCTACAGAATCCCGCCGGCCCAAGTACACCTTTGAATCGGCTGCTAACATCCTTCAGCAATTTGGACTTGAGAAAGAGGACCTGGAACAACTCATCTCCTACCCTGAAGACCAGATCACTCCTGCTAAATTGCCGTTCATTTTGCGGGAAATCCGACTTCAGAAGGCCAAGAGGGCTACTCCAGAAATTCAACCAAACCCCTACCCTGAACTCCAACCTAACAGAAACCAGGGTGGAAGGGACAGTCACAACTTGAGCACTTCTGGAGGGGCAGGGATGTGCCAGGAAGCAATGTCATCAGCTGTTCTCCAGCCAAGTAAAGTGATTGACTATGGACATACTGCCAAATATACTGGAGGGACTGGGGATGAGATTGGAAGGACCGGTGGCAGTAGAGCTGACAGTGGTGGGAGTAGAAATATGTTGCTGATGGACACTCATGATAGCAGCAGACACAGTCAAGAACTGCTGCAAAAAAATACAACAGAGGTAAAAAGCAGTGCCTTTGGTTCTTCACGTGAGCAGGCGAGTTCTGTTACAGGTCTCAGCTCTTCGTGCAGTTCAGTACTGAACTCTGTGACTCCGCCAAGCCATAATCAGACCAAGCAATTACATACCCGACCAAACCAGACTCTCCAAACGATCTGCAGCTCTTTCTCACTGCCACAGAAAGACACAGACTTCAGAGTTCTGAAGTCTGAAGCCTCCAAACCTGCACCTTCAAAAGAACCAGAGGCAGATCGCCAGTCAACATTGAAAACACAACCACTCTGTTCTGTGTTCCATGGCGTGCATCCCAGCCGATCTGGCCTTGTGGTTATTGGCAGTAATGACGGCAGTGGCACTAGGGATGACAGTAAAACTCAAGGTCAAGGGTCAGCAGTTGCTGAGCAGATGAAAAAGCAGCAATTGCAGCAGTCGCAGAAGATGCAGAAGATGGCGGTATCTCAGACGGAGCAAGCAAAGTGGCCTTCAGCTTTTTCTGCTGCAAAATCTTTCCCCCCTGCTCCTTTCATCCCAACCGTCGCTGATGCCTCAGGAACCATGCAGCAACCAGTGTTTTTCCCTGGTGATCCTCGCCCCATCGTTATTCCTCCAGCTCTGCCTCAACCAATCCCGGCTCTGATGACCATCAATCACATGACGTTGCCAACTTCCAACAGGCAGCCTCCAGCAACAATGTCAGTCTCCAAGGGTCTGCCAACGGCTGCCATGATGCATGACTATGCAGCGTCCTCACCAAAAATCTTTCCACATACCTGTTCTCTGTGTAAGAAAGAGTGTACTCATATGAAGGTGAGTGGAAGACTGCACTCTGTTTACTCTCACTTTAGGAATTTGTCAGTTGTTTATTGCTGTATCTCTAATTGTTCTTTTTATTTTAAAATGGCAGTTTAAATTGTTTCATTTTCTTTTTTTGTGGGGATGCACTGAAGGGTTGTAATTGTTTTAAAGTCTATGAAACAGAAGAGGGCATATTTTATTAATCCCTCGAGAGTAAGTGAAAGTTTTTCCACCCTGTTCATTTATACTCACAGGCCCAATAACATGCGCAAACAAGCTATACACATGTATTTATGTATGAAGAGATGCCAGAGAGTACCCAGAGCAGTTGGTGGTTTGGGACCTCGCACAGGCACCTCTCCAACTTCCATTCCACACTCCGTACTGATTGGTCTAGCTAGACTTGAACAGGGCACCCTCTGGTTCCCATGCCAAGTCCCCACGGAGTGAGCTGCTGCTCCCTGTTTGAAAGGATTAACATCAGATATTCTTTGATTGTCATTGGATTATAATTTCTCTTTGGAGACTGCAACCATTTTGGTGCAAGCTAAATATACCAAAATGTTTCAGGGATCCAAGTCATGGGTAACTGTTTATTGTTATCTGTAATTCAAGGTTAGAGTCTGATGTACTTGATCTACATGAATTTAAACTTGCTGAGAATGTCATTGTATATTTTTAACAGATGAAATCATTGGTGTGTCATGGCAATTGCCAGGTTTCCACTGACATATGACTGTTGCATAATATGATAGAAGATGCGGAGATGGCCAACTGCTTAGACTGTTGTTGACAACAAAACGAAGGACTTGAAGGACATGACAAGGAAGAATCTGCAAATCAGAAGAGAAGCGCGTTTCGCAGTTGACTCTGTTTTGCTGTCAGTGATGTCTAATGGAAGGAATCACAGTTTTGTAATTTTATGGAACCAAGCTCCCACTTTTTTTGTGTGTGTTTTTAAGTATTTTTGTGACACAAAATGAAAGCAAAGCAACCAGCAACTGTCACACTTTGTGAACCAACAGAGATTTTTTTGACCATCTGTCTTTACTTTATTTTTACTTTTTTTTTTTTTTTTTTTTTTTTTTTTTGAACACCGAATTTTACATTTTGGCTAATTACAAACAACCCGTATCTACATTTTCTTCCTCAGATGTCTCCACTTGTGTATGTTTTTTTGTTGATCAATGTGACTTCTGCTGAGATGACCTTCACCAAACCAGAGGAAGCTTTATGATTTCTGGTACACCAGATGTTTTCACAATATCAAGAACCCAAGAAGAAGGAACTTTTTTTTGTCTTGGATGTGTCACTCCTGTATTTGTATATTTCATGATAAAGACTTGTTGCCCTTGAACTCATGCGAACTATAAAGTCAGCTGTAATTGTCGAGGAAAGTAGTTGTAATTGTGTCCTTAATGATATGATACATGTTTTCACAATGGACAATGGTTTTAACACAACCTTTTATGTACTGTGTGCTGTTATCTCAGCTCCTCACTTGGGCTAAATGTTGTTACTGTGTTTTGGATGACTGTTGTTGGATGAAGATTCAAAAAAATTGGACATTTTTTGCTTTGTAGAATTAAGCTTTAGTTTTTTAAGACCGTTGTAATGTTGAATAAAATATGTGTGTTGTCAGCTAATATCATGAAAATGATGCTGAGATATTCAAGCTGTTAGCAGTTGTAACAATGAGGCCTCTCTAAACTGTGTTGGTTATTCTGACTGCTAGGATTGGCTCTCTCACCAGAACACCAGCCTTCACCTTCAAAGCTGCCAACTCCTGCGAGCACGGTCAGTTTTTTCCCTTTTCCCCTTTAAGGTTGTTAATTTTTTGAAAGTCAAGTAAATGAAATTCTGACCAGGGGTGGCCAAACTTGTGCATTTAACCATAGTCTGCAGAACGTGTACAATTCCTCGGTATCCTTTGACTTTATAGGCATCACCTAAATACAGCTGCTTTATGACCACCTACCTCAAAAGAGAAACCTTTGTTTTTTCTTGTCAACATTTGGCCTCTTCACTCTTTTAACAGATGTCTTTGAATGATCTTTTTCCACAGATACCCAGAGTGGGATGGTGAGATAGCACTCAGACCCAGGTAAATTTCTGAAGCTGGGCAGACACTGCAATATTCATTGATTTTGCATGTTGTGTTAAGTCACACTACACATTTTAATCTACCTGTTAGCACGATCAGAACCTGAAACTTCTTTGCTTACACTGTGGAGATCAATTGACCAGCCATGACACGCAGCTCACATCAAGGAATTCCAAGTCTGTTATGTCCGATGACAATTCCAATATTTGAACAAGATGACTGTGACTGCTTAAACTGCAAGACAGCCGAAGAAAATGTCTGGTGCACCAAAAATTGTCTGAAAGCCAGATTGTCTTGGCACCTCCGATTTTGCCCGTCAAGTGGCAGCCCATCTGGCAGAAATTCAGCCCCTTTCCAAAACCAGTACAGCACAACAAATTGAGGACTAAAATCCATTGAGTTCATACTGTTTCTGCCTGGTTTTTGTGTCAGATATGTAGCAACCACTCTAATTCTGAACCAGTACCTTCCTGATTTTTAAAAATTTCTTTTGCTGCCATTTTACCTACCATTTTCTCGTCCGTTTCTGTCTTAAGTGTTGCAGGTAAAGATGCCAAGCCCTCTGCCTCAACTTCTGCACAGACTTCCCAGCATCATCACCAGAAAACCAGACATGGAAGCTACTCCTCTTCCCGCTCGGACAGCCCCGGTCGCCGACGTAGCTCAGAGGGGAGAAGGGAGAAACACAGTAGCCGATCAAGATCACCTCACAGCTCCAGATACTCTCACAGGTCTGTCACACATGAATTCTGATGTGAGCAGTAATCTGGGTAAATGGCAGAGATAGCTCTCAGCATTGTGGAATTATGTTTCTTCAAAATTTCTGCATCAACATCAAGATTCACTTCAGCCTTTTTGGATTTGTCCCTTGAGAAATATAGACTTGCTGTGAATTATTTGAGTTATAAAATGACTGACTTTCCTCAGGTCCAGGTCTCGTTCTCGCTCCCCATGGTATGACCACCCAACTTCTTGCCACTATCGGTCACGTTCTGGGAGCCCTGAGAGACGATTGTCACCAAGGAGGAGAGACGAGAGGCGATCACCACCAAGGAGGCGTGAAGAGAGACGATCACCACCGAGGAGGGGCGACGAGAGACGTTCACCACCGAGGAGGGTTGACGAAAGACGATCGCCACCGAGGAGGGTTGACGAAAGACGATCGCCACCGAGGAGGAGTGACGAGAGACGATCGCCACCGAGGAGGGGCGATGAGAGACGTTCACCACCGAGGAGGGTTGACGAGAGACGATCGCCACCGAGGAGGAGTGACGAGAGACGTTCACCACCGAGGAGGAGTGACGAGAGACGATCGCCACCGAGGAGGGTTGAAGAGAGACGATCGCCACCAAGGAGGATTAACGAGAGACGATTACCACAACAGAGGGTTGATGAGAGACGTTCGCCACCACGGAGGGTTGACGAGAGACGTTCGCCACCGAGGAGGAGTGACAAGAGACGATCCCCACCAAGGAGGAGCCATGAGAGCCGATTGTCCTCAGAAGGCTCATCCCTTCCACGAAAGTCAAGCAATGCAGAGAAACTGGCAAAGAAACTACTGCAATCATCAGGTTTGAGAATGGCAAACATTTTAATTCCCCCAGCGTGTCAGTAGAGAAGGTGTTTAAAGACATATTTTTACTGATCGTACCTGTTCCTATAATAGAGCCCCAGTACATATAAGTGCAGGCTACAAATAGGAACATTTATTTCTTGTTTATTTGTCTCATGTTTATTCTTTTCTTTGCGATTTACCGTTTCAAGTTGTGTAGTTTAGGGCTGTAACTACAGTGTGAAACGGTCAAACATATTTAGCTTCACATTACTTTTTGCTTGCCTACTGCTTCTTATATACTGTGTATGCGACTTTGAGATAAGAGACTATGAGACTATCCAACCATCAGTTGTAATGCTGCAGTTTTGTCTGACTTGCTTTTCTTTTTCATCCCTCTAGTTATCCAGTCTCTGTCAAAGCGGTCTGACCTGGATGCCATGGTTAAAACTCTGGCTCCTGCCTTACTGGCCGAGCTAGCCAAGATGAAGTCCTCATCGTCAAAACCCTCCTCGTCCTCTCCCTCTGCAGAAGCAAAGAGATTGTCTGCTACTGTCTCTTCCTCATCCTCCTCCTGTAGAGAAAAGAAGGAATCAACTACGAAGCTCTCTGAAGTAAAGCCCATCCTGCAGAAGAGCATAGCAAGTTCTTCCACAACAAAAAATGTGTGTGTGTGTTCACGACCTTATCGGCATCACACTTTGATCAGACTAAAGAATACTTTTATTGCTAAATATAAAGCATAAAATTATGTTGCCTGAAAGGACAGGTGGCATTGAAGTTTGATGGGACACTTTAAACACAAGTGCATTTTTGTCTTCCGTCCATTCATGATGACCAACACTATATTCGATCTAATTTTGTGTTTTTCTTTCTGTCTCTTTGCACAGTCCGGTAAAACTTCACCTCCAACCATGGTGCGACTAGAAGGGATTCAGCGTTCTCTCTCTCACAATGATGTGACCACTGCTGTGGAGCACTTTGGAAAAACCAAGTCAGTTGTACTGTTTCGGACCAAACAGCAGGTGTGTGCAGAAACAGCGAGGAGGCCTACACTTTGCAATGCTTTTCCTTTTCATGAGATGCAAAATATAATGCTAAGTTTTACCTTCACCATCTGTTGCTGTTATTTTTTGTATTTGGTGAGATGCTTCTATCCAAACTATCTCCACAACGTTAACAAGGGCATCAAACCCTTAAACCAGGAGTGGAGAACCTTCACGGCAAAGCCAAGGCACATGGAGCCAGAATATTTTCACATCTACATTTAAACACCAACATAGACTTAAATATGTCGGACTTTTCCTGGTCGTTACTTTGTGTTTGTGTGTGTGTGTGTGTGTGTGGACATGTAGGCAATCGTGTGTTTTGAGAAAGAGGAAGATGCTCAGAAACTGAAGAGCATGAAGACCCTCACTGTGAAAGGAACAGAGATCCGTGTTGGCGGAGGAGAGGTATGACGCTTTCCTGTAAATTGTTGAGGAATGTGAAGGCCGAATGTACAAACCACAGCAGGCCAGAAACAGTCAAATTCAGCTGTCCGATTGTTTCAAAGAATCTTCTTAGAAAAATGCTCAATAAGGATCTGCAGGAGTCAGAGTCCAAGAAGCAAAAATACTTTATTGCCGGCAATAAAGGGGAAAAACATTCAGAAACGCACAGCGTGCAATTCTGACAAAGTCCAACTTACAATGATCAGTGCTTTATACAGTTCAGCTCAGGGTTTACCACGCCCTTGGGGGCATCTTCTCTTTTTTCTAAGGTTTTTCTATTTTTACACCATTACGTTATCTTTTGGCAGCCATTCTGCCTGGACTTTCCCTATCTTACCCAAACTTGTATTGAAACATTAAAGGTGCGTCTTGAGGATGCTCTCTTTTTATTTTCTTTCTATTCTTTTGAAATTACACCATTAGCTTCTGGTCGTCATGGGCTCATATGCATATAAAGTATAAAGGCATATCACAAAATCACATTATCATTAAGTGCACTTTGAGATTATATTAAAACATAGTAAAAGTATATTGAATCATCATTGAATCAGCATTCATTGAATCATAGTGTGATTATAAGAACATTCAATCTTTCAGTGATTACAGTAAACCCTCAAATATGGATTTATAAACGAATACAGTAAGGTTATATAAGGCCACACAGGGTTACGTAAGGTCACAAACAACAGCTGCAAAGACACCTGCAAGGCCATGGAAAGCCCCAAAGAGCCATGATACAGGCGCCCTGCTCCCGGGATCTCTGTACAGTATCATCCTCTGTTCTCACCGCACAGCACTCTCCCCCGCGATCCCTGCACAGCACCAACTTGACCTTTTATGTGCTGCTTCTTCATTTCTCTACTTCTCCTGTACTCTCAAGCAAATGAGCTATCAAATTTCTACCACAATGTCATGCTCAGCAAATCTGCTACTACTGTCTACCTTTGGTTACAGTATTTCTCTCAGTCATCACATATCTGTTGGAAAAAATTATACCACAAAATATGCATGTTAACATTTGTCTGCTGTAGTGTGGTCACATTGTCAATGATCAGATTCTTCTAAAATAAGAAATCTCAATTTGTTTACAGGAGACTGTTTCAAAGGAGCAAAAGAAACCACCTGAGAAGTAAGACATATTTCATACAAACCTCTTTGTCACAGCGATGGAGGGTTTATCTCTTTTTGGTAATATATTACCATAAATATCCAGTTGATGCTTAAATTTGTTGTCAGGGGGTGCATGAATTTGAAACACCTGTTTAATACAGTCCAAAACTACTTAAAACTGCTGTGTCCACCCTTTATATGTTAAATGTCATAATGTTCATTTAAACAAAAAAAAAACAAACAATTTCTCACACATAGAATAAACATCATCCCAGGAGTTCAACCTTTGATTTACTGTACTATCATCAAGTGAATAACATAGAAAAACACTTTGACCCATGTGACTCTCTTTTGTTCACAGAAAACCTGACACATCCAGTGTCTCCAAACCTCAAAACACTCCAAAATCCAAAACAACCACCACCACTAGGAAGGTTCTTCACTCTACACCTAACATACCTCCGCTTAAAGAGTCTTTACCGTCTGCAGCCAAAAAAGCTCCAACAGGCAAACTCACCAATCAGAAAGTTGCAGCTAAAAGCTCAGTTAAAGGCCCAACGACTGTTGTTAAATCAAAACTGTTGGTTTCCAAAGCGAAAAACATCTCAACCAAGCAGGTAGCTAAAACGGTAAAAACAGGAAAGCTGCCTGCGAAGGGAGCTGTGAAAAAAGTCGTGGTAAAGCAAAAAGCATCGTCAGGATCCAAGTCCGCCGCTGATGACTCTGAACAAAAAGCTGTACCTGACAAAACCAGTGCTAAAGAATCTGTGGTGGTGCTGAAAGAGACAGCCGAGGGTGATGAAACAGAAGAGGTGGCGGCGTCTGAAGCTCAGCATCAAGCTAAACCTGTTGAGGATGCTGAACCAATGGAGCTTGGGGAAGCAGGAGGTGAAGTGGCAGAGCCCATGGAAGATGGAAGCTGTGCTGAAGGAGAAGGGAAAAAATCAACAACTTCAGAGGCTGCGCCTGAAAATTCAGCAGACAAACCCAATGAGACTCGACCACCAGCCAGTACAGTGGAGACCAGATCAACAGAAGCCTCCACCAAAGCCTCACCACAGGTCCAGCAAAGCACCCTGTCAGAACCAGAGTCCACTGCACCAGGATCAAAGACCACAGCTCCAGAAAAACAGCCTGAATCTGTGGTGGTGCTGAAAGAGACGGCCGAGGGTGATGAATCGTCAGAGAGGACTGTTACTGAACCAGCAGAAGGCAGAGAGATTGTCACTGAAGCAAAGGTGTTGGTTTCCAAAGCAGAAATGGTCTCAAGTATGCAGGAACCCCAAACCCCTGTGGACAAGTTGGCTGCCGGAGGAGTTCTGGATAAAGAAAAGGTTGAACAACCACCTGCAAAGGCCACAATTGTGCCTGATGTTGCGACTTCCAGCCCTGAAGAATCTGAAAACAATGTTCAGGAAGGTGTGGTGGTGCTGAAAGAAACAGCTGAAGTTGTTGAAATGCCAAATGTCACAACTTCTGTAGCTCAGCAGCAGGCAAAAATTGTTGAGGACGCTGAACCAATGGAGCTTGGGGAAGCAGGACGTGAAGTGGCAGAGCCCATGGAAGATGGAAGCTGTGCTGAAGGAGAAGGGAAAAAATCAACAACTACAGAGGCCGTGCCTGAAAATTCAGCAGACAAATCCAATGAGACTCGACCACCAGCCAGTACAGTGGAGACCAGATCAACAGAAGCCTCCACCAAAGCTTCACCACAGGTCCAGCAAAGCACCCTGTCAGAACCAGAGTCCACTGCACCAGGACCAGAGTCCACAGCTCCAGAAAATCAGCTTGAATCTGTGGTGGTGCTGAAAGAGACAGCCAAGGGTGATGAATCGTCAGAGAGGACTGTTACTGAACCAGCAGAAGGCAGCGAGATTGTCACTGAAGCAAAGGTGTTGGTTTCCAAAGCAGAAATGGTCTCAAATATGCAGGAACCCCAAACCCCTGTGGACAAGTTGGCTGCCGAAGGAGCTCTGGATAAAGAAAAGGTTGAACAACCACCTGCAAAGGCCACAATCGTGCCTGATGTCGCAACTTCCAGCCCTGAAGAATCTGAAACCAATGTTCAGGAAGGTGTGGTGGTGCTGAAAGAAACAGCTGAAGTTGTTGAAATGCCAAATGTCAGAACTTTTGTAGCTCAGCAGCAGGCAAAACCTGCTGAGGACACTGAACCAATGGAGCTTGGGGAAGCAGGATGTGAAGTGGCAGAGCCCATGAAAGATGGAAGCTGTGCTGAAGGCGAAGGGAAAAAATCAACAACTTCAGAGGCCGTGCCTGAAAATTCAGCAGACAAATCCAATGAGACTCGACCACCAGCCAGTACAGTGGAGACTGAATCAACAGAAGCCTCCACCAAAGCTTCACCACAGGTCCAGCAAAGCACCCTGTCAGAACCAGAGTCCACTGCACCAGGATCAAAGACCACAGCTCCAGAAAATCAGCCTGAATCTGTGGTGGTGCTGAAAGAGACAGCCAAGGGTGATGAATCGTCAGAGAGGACTGTTACTGAACCAGCAGAAGGCAGAGAGATTGTCACTGAAGCAAAGGTGTTGGTTTCCAAAGCAGAAATGGTCTCAAGTATGCAGGAACCCCAAACCCCTGTGGACAAGTTGGCTGCCGAAGGAGCTGTGGATAAAAAAAAGGTTGAACAACCACCAGCAAAGGCCACAATCGTGCCTGATGTTGCAACTTCCAGCCCTGAAGAATCTGAAACCAAGGTTCAGGAAGGTGTGGTGGTGCTGAAAGAAACAGCTGAAGTTGTTGAAACACCAAATGTGACAACTTTTGTAGCTCAGCAGCAGGCAAAACTTGCTGAGGACGCTGAACCAATGGAGCTTGGAGAAGCAGGACGTGAAGTGGCAGAGCCCATGGAAGATGGAAGCTGTGCTGAAGGCGAAGGTAAAAAATCAACAACTACAGAGGCTGTGCCTGAAAATTCAGCAGACAAACCCAATGAGACTCGACCACCAGCCAGTACAGTGGAGACCGGATCAACAGAAGCCTCCACCAAAGCTTCACCACAGGTCCAGCAAAGCACCCTGTCAGAACCAGAGTCCACTGCACCAGGACCAGAGACCAAGACAGAGGCTTCACAAATGCAACAGCAAGCAGCTGTGGAGGCAAAGGTGGAGACAAGAACAATGCAAGATGGTATGTTGGAGACCTTTTCAATGGATGGATGGGTCAAGTGGACTGGTTACTATGAAACACGTCATGAATATGTAGGAGCAGGATTTGTTTGTGGGATTGGTTCAAAGTATATTACAGCTAACCTGCAGACCAATCATCACAAATGCCACGTTATATCCCATAGAACTTTATTAATACTTCTATTAATTCTAGGTCTTACTTGCATAGTTCACCTTGCCTATTATTATGAAGATATCTCAGAAATGTGTTCAAGACTTCATTTGAAATTGATGGAAAAATGAAGGGCTGCTGATTGGTGTAGATCTGGATCCAACTGATCTTTCAAAATCCTGGTTTTCATCTTAATTGCATTTGATCTTTAGAAGATGCTGAAGGTGCAGTGAAGACACAAACGGATTCAGTGTCAGCCAAAGATTCATCTGTCACAACTAAGCCGGCAGCGGCAGCGGTCAGCAAGCAGCAACCAGCAGCGTCCACGCCGTCTCCGACTGCAGGAACACCTCTGACTGTTGGGGAGATGGTAGAGAAACACCTGCATCAAGGCAGAATATGTAAGAAATCAAACAGAGAGACTGTTTGTCTGTCACAAATGTCTGTATGTTGTCATAATTTTACCTTCTTTCCTCTGTTTTAACATTTTCCTTGCCTCTTTCACAGCCTGCCTCAGCATCAGTTTTTGCCTCACACCAAAAGTAGGTTTCATCTAATCACTTTCATGAAGTATTACAATATTTACAAATGTAGTTTTCCCAAAGATATAAATCAAACTAGAAGGCAGGAGGTTGTTCTGTGACAAGAGAACAAGACCTACCTCTATTATTGTCCTCAGATGACGCACAAAAACGCTAAAATGTCCTTAATAAATGTTTAGGGAACATAGATATTGTACAAAGGACTCAAACTCTCAAGTCTTTTTTCTTGCCTGCAGTTTGGAAGTGCGTTGGTATTGATGTGCATAGAGTTTATGAGGTGTGCACTTACCTTTAATTAAAAGGTAACTTCAACCATTGCTGCTCCTCTTTCTTTCTCTCTGTAACGTTTCTAGTTATTTCAACTTGGTAAGAAGCTGTTGCTCATAACCGGACTGCCGAAGTATCACGATGGCTGCTACACTGAAGACGACGTTGTCCAACTGCTCACGTCATTTGGGTTTGAACACACAGATGAAAACATCTACGTTGTTCCTCAGACATGCATGGTAGGCTCCAGGTTCTGAACCTGCATCGCTCTGGTTTATTAGCTCCACGTGTTGTGTTTTAGTCTTTCATCAGTATACAGACACTGTTGATGCTGATGTGAGACTGAACCAACATTAAATGATGTAAAATGGTGTTGGAAGGAGTACTGAGAGTAAGCATAAGTAATGACGCATTTTTGTTTCCGGTTGTCCTCCCAGGCCTTCGTCATGATGCCGAGTGTTGGGAATGTGCAGAAAATAATCGAAGTCAGCAAGAAGACCGGCATTTTTTTCAAAGGCTCTAAACTCCTTTTCAGCGTAGTCGACAATGGCATTGAAATGACACCGGTAGGCATGTGCATGACGCTGGTGTATTATTTTTCAAGACCTCAGAAAATAGAGAATTTTCACAGAAAACAGACGTTTATTCAAAGGAGCAGATTGGATGCAGTTAATCGTCACACAGATTGTATTTAACGCTGCCAATGTGATGTTTCTGTTTCAGCTTGGCTTTTATCAGTCACTGATAAAGCGGATGAATTTTGTAAGTGATGCACACAGACTCACTCACTGTTAACTCTTCATCATTTTTAATCTGCTTTAAATACGTCTCCATGTTGCACCTGGGCTTTAAAATAGGCTGTAAATACAACTTTGTTTGTTAGCGTACATTGGTCTTGATTTGTCTCACCAAACATATTTTTAACAGTGAAAACTATCAACGTTGATATAAAAACAGTGATGTAAGCTCAGGATGTTCCAATCAAAATGATCTTTAATTGGCTTTTGCTTTTGATAAACATTCAAAATTCATTGATGCGGTGCCTTTGTATCTGTGTTCTCTTCTTAACTCTTTGTTTTGTCCTGTCCTGGACGCAGCCTGTGCTTGATGATGGATTGAGAACGGTCTTCATCAGGAACATTTCACCGAGTGAGATCCGCGACCTCCGGGAAGCTTTGAGAAAAATCAGTTTTGTCAAGAACTTCCTGCCTCTCCTCAACAAGGTAGAAACAGACACACACTTCTTTTGAAGTGGCTTTAAAAAGACACTTCCTGTTAGTCTCACCTGCCTCGTATGTGTGTGCGTGTGATGGTGTGTTCCAGGTCTTCATAGAGTTTGCGTTCATTCGCGATGCGGATCGGCTCGGAGTTTGGTACAGTCTCCTGAAAAAAGCCCCCGCATGTAACGTCCACAGGCTGAAAATACCAATCGGAAGCTCCTTATCACCACGTGAGTCTCTGTTTTCAGAGATAAAAAGAAGATATTAAATGTTGTGTTTTCAGGTTGGAAAAATAATCGAAAACTTCAGAGAAAAATTGGTAATTTAATCTGACCTGCAGTAAATGCAAGCAGAGCCTTTCTGAAGTTTGTCTTCTCTCTGAACAGTCCTCAGCACTGACATGACACTTGGCTCTTTTTTTGTCCAGTACCAAAACTGCCTGAGAACGCTCTGCCAGACAGTCAGGATGTTGTTGCTGGGGCAACTGTCCCAACAGTGGAATTTGGCGTTCCACAGGGCAGCATTTCACCGTTTTGGGTCACGATGAGAACTAGACCCTTCCTGTTCCCGACTATTTCTCCTTGGTTCATCATCCCAAGTAAGAGAGGCAGTTTTTCAGACATTATCATCACCAAATTTACTACGTTAACTTATTCAGTGACGTGACTTTTTGTCTGTGTTCACTTTTAACTCCAAGATTACCTGACAGTCAAAGTGAAGGGCGACATTGAGGTAAGCCCATTTCTCTCCATAACTTCACCAGATTTACTTTTATCCCTGTTTTTACATCCAAATGGCGTTCTTTCAAACTGATGTTGGATTGAACTGAATGCACAGTTTCTGCCACGAGGGATCCCTCGATCAAATCAGTAACAAAAGACATGGTGAAGCAGCATGGCGTCAGGGAGTTGTTGTATTCATTGCTAAATGGGTGCATAACTGTTGACTGTAGAACACGTGAGATAAATGGCTTCAAACACAGCTTAACACTGGTCGAAGTGAGACACGACTTACACTTTGGGCTTTGAATGTTGTGTTTTCTAGAAGGCCGGTCTTCGTGGTTCCGTGTTTTCCACCATCATGCTGACCGGTTTGCCAGGAGGAAACTACGAGCATGAGGACGTGGCAAAGCTGGTCCAGCCGTATTTCCCAAAATGGAACTCTCACTCGATGTACTACAGCTTGGTGGTCTTGCCGCTGCAGAGGAGGGTAAGGAGTGCAAACCGACGCCTGTTACAGGAGCAAATGACTGTAATTACAATGTTTTTAGTTAAACTGACCTGTGATGGAGCTGCACTGCTTGAATTCAACTGTTTCCCCCTGTGTTTCCTCTCTTCACCTCCAGGCCTTTGTGTTTTTTGCTGATTGGACGTCGTGCTGCGATTTTGTCCGAGATCACATGAAAGATCGGTTTTCTGTCAGAGGCTCCAGGCTCTGTGTCCACTTCGTCTTGCAAGACATGAATCCTGGATCCAGTGAGGTACGGACACTGGGAAGGACGCCAAAGGGCGCCCTCTGGGCTGGAACACTGTCAGCATCAGGATGTTGGTGTGAAATCCAAAATGTTTGAAATGTAGATATAATTAAAAATGTCTTTTCACAGCATCTATGACAATCCATGACTTGTAATGTTTTTGCAGGAGATGATGTACAAGAGTCTGATGAAGTGGAGCAACGCTGTGAGTCATTAATCATTTCTCTAAATCTTTTGTCATGTTAAAGCAGATATTTCGGCCTTAACGGCAACTATTATTCCTCTTCAGGGAGTTCCAGAGTCAGAGTCTCTGGAGGAGCGGTTGCTGTGTGTGGAGATTTCTGAGACATCTGTGGACATCGTCGGGGTGGTCATGGAAGCGGTGGCCTCCATCGCAACCGTTGTCGGCTTCCTGCCGCTCGCCAACAGGGTACAAGAACACAAACATACGCACTGTTCACTCATTTGACTGTTGAGAGACCTGAAGTGTCGGGGCATCTGCAGGTCTTAAAGCATTGAATATACTGCAACTTTAGATTCTCATGGCTTGTTGCTGCTTGTCCTTCATCTGTCCCTCCTCTCTGTCTTTTCCACGACTGTCGCTCTACCTCAGATATGTGTTGAGATGGCCGACTCCAGTGGTGTAAAGCAGGTGGTGGAGAAATGCAAGGTTTTCTGTCAGAGCTCTGAAAAGCATGCACTGTGGTACGTGTCCTTCTATCAGCGAGGGGAATGAAGTGGGCTTTAATTAGTTTTATAATTGCGTCCGTGTTTCTGCACACAACCTTTATGAAATGCTTCATTTTTAATCCCCCCGTCCTCACACCTGAACTGACCAACTCTTTTTCTCTCTCCAGGACTAAAGTCATGCATTTAGAGACGTGAGTATGTTGCTTTGTGATTGACAAAACAAGTTTTAGCTACCAAAGCGTGACGACAATCATTGTGATGAGAGCAGTTTTGTACGATGTCCAGGTTGAACTGGCGGCCTGAAATTACATTTCATTGCATAGATTTGTGTCCTGGAGTTCAAGATGACTCATGAGACATATTGTGCAAAGATCAATCGATCAACCAATCAATAGATCGACAGAAAATGAATGGGCAACTGTGTCATTTCAGCAATTTTTCAGGCAAAAATGCCAAAACATTCTTTGGTTACGGCTTCTCCAATGTGAGAATTTGCTGGTTTTCTCTGTTGTTAAATCATCTTCAACTGAATATTCTTTGTTTTTGGACTGTTGGTTGTGCACTGTGAATTGAAAATGGAAGTAATTGTTAGTTGCCGCCCTTTTGACATAAAAACTCTACTTCTTAAGTACTCTATTCTGCCATTTGCAACTGACTTCTGACTGACCTTTTCCTTTTTTAATTTTAGTTTGAAGAGCCTAAAACTGCGTCTACAAGGTGAGATCACAACAGAGCCAAATGCCCAGCCTCCTCCTTCTGAACTTTTGGATAATGGGTCACAACCTGGTCTGCAAACCAGTGACCCTAGTTTATCCACCATGTCTGAGCCCGTCACAGCAGGACAAAGTGCTGCTGCCTCAAGCAGTGTATCAATGGAGGTGGATGGTGAGAAATCAGGAACTGAGATCGTCATGGCCTCCACTGTTGGTCCCGAGCCAAACAAAGATGTCGAGGGGTCACTAACAACTTCGGTCTCTACTGCTGATCTGAACTCTGCCTCTGCAGTCAGCAGTAGAAACACCGTCCCTGCTGCTTCCAGCCCTGCTCCCTCAGCCACAGCACTTATGCGCAAAGAAAACTATGCAGAAGTTCTTCCGATTGACCCAGAAATTTTCAAGGTCCTCACGGCAGCAGTTCGCCAGCACAGACTCTCCCGAGCGAACAGGTCCCACAGTGAGAAGGAGGTGAGGCCTGGCTTTAAATCTCACTCAGTGTTTCCTTTTTAATAATGTATTTTTGTCAGCACCAAAATGTGGGGTGGAGCTTTTAAATGGCATAATTTGTAGCAACAAAGTAATTTCACTGGATATTAGGAAAGTGCAAATATACACTTTTTTTTTTCTTGTTGTCAACGAAACAATAAGAAACTTAATATTTTATTGTAAAACTATCATCAACATGACCAGTGACCAAAAAGTCTGAAATGCAGCTGGTTGTCGTGGCATTTGGTTTGATTTGATTTGGTACAGTCATTGAATTTTGCTGTAACATTTTGAAAAGATGGTGGTGATTGTGCATGTACTCCTCAACCCCGCCCAGCCCAATAAACATCATTTTTGTTTGTTTTTTTTATGTTTTCTCTAGAGTCCCAGTAAGAACAACACAAGCTCTGGAACAGTAACGTCTGAAGACACACCTCAAAGAATGGTAAACAGCTCCGTCCTTTCTTCTCACAAACTGCATGGTCCCTGTGTTTTCCTTACTTTTAAACTTTCATCTGTACAGGCAATGTGATGAGACCCTCAACCCTGATGATGTGACAGCTCTCCCTCGTCTTTTTCTGAGTCATTGTTTCAGTGATTGATTCCTTCTTTTCCCTCCAACCAGGGTCAGGATGATTGTACAGATGACGCTGTTTCTTCAGACACTTGTCTGTTTGATGGACAAAATTTCAGCATGGAAGACTTTGTCACTGTTGATGAAGTTGGTGAGGACGTGAAAGACACAAGTCTCAAGCCTTATAGCTCCTCCTCATCCTCCTCCAGGGTGAGACGAGAGAGGCAAAGCTCAGGTGTGTCGTCTGGTAGCAAACAGACTTCAACAAGGTCTTCGAGAGATTCCAAGAGTGCGGTGTCTTCATCATTGTCTTCATCCAAGTCGACTAAAGGTTCAAGCTCTTCTAGCTCAAGCTCAGTGTCACCAAAAAAGTCCAGAGACTCATCTGAGCCCACCAAATTGCCTACCAAACCCTCATCCTCTGCCAAGCCCTCCTCCTCTTCTTCTCCACCATCTTTTGAAACCATTTCCCTTCCTGGTCAGAAAACACAACAGAGCAAGAAAAAATCTCCATCCAAAGCATCAAGTACCACATCCTCTGGTCGTAGTACCCTTTCGTCATCCACTAAACGTGAAAGGGAAAAAATAACATCAGCAGCGGCTGTCGAGGCATCAACAGAAACTCATCTGGAGTCACTTAGAGAAGAAGCAAAAGCCACAGAGGGCGCAGTGGCAAAGTCTGACCACAAAGTGTCAGCAGAGGGCAATGCTGTAAAGACTCCTCAGTCAAAGACCAAAATGGGAACAGAGATGCATCCACCTCCACAGGGACATGGAGAAGAGATGAGCCAAGGCCAGAGTCAGGAGATTGATTTTAACATCAACACACTCAAAGACCAGAAGAGAAGCAAAGAGGAAGGGAAAGAAGAGGATGTTGACAAACAGACAGAGGAGGATGATGTTGAAAACTACCAAATCCTCGACTCATTTGATGATCAAACAGATGAACAGATGGAGGGCAGCTCTGAAACCCAGCAAACGGGACCTGAGGAAGGTCAGACTTTGCATGAGGAAAGCTATCAGGACTTGGACAGTGCAGACAACAAAGGCAACGCCCACCCAGAGGAGGACAGTGAAATGGAAATGGATGGTTCTGTCCAAGTGTTAGACAGTGTTGCTGAAAACCAAGAAGCTTCAAGTCAAGAGGACAATCACATTGTCCAAGATGACAGTTCCACAGCAAAGCAAGTGTCTGAGGAAGATGCAATTCCAGTAGATGACAAATCTGATGCAAAACTTGGAGTTGAAGATGCAGTGGATAAAGATCAAGAGACAAATAACAAAGAAAATTCTCAAGTGTTAGATACAGGTAGCACACAAGCTCCAAGGGTCAAGAGAGATGGGAAGAAGAAAAATCAAAAAGAAGAAGAGGTCAAAGGAAAAGTACTTTTAGTCGAATCCTGCAAAGCCTCCAAAGATGTGGAAGATCCTGATATCCGAATCCCAGATGAAGACCAGCCTCATCAAAACCGTGACTATAAAGATGATTTAAAAGACCTTATCAGTGACATTCCTGAACCTGATCAAGAAATGTTTGAAATATTGGATTCAATTGATGATCTGACTGCGAAAGAAGATGACAGCCAAAAATTTGAAACTCCCAGTGACCAAACATCTAAAGAACACATTAGGCCCATAGAGGAAGAGGAACACATGTGTCAGGTAATTGATTCTTTGGAAGACCAGCCAACAACAACGTCACAGACTGACAGCAAGGACAAAAGGGCCAAGAAAGGGGAGACGCCTGCCAGAAGAGATGATGGACCATCAAAGAGGAGTAGGGCCACTGCCACAGCATCCAAAGTTGAAGAGAAAGAGAAATCACCAAAGAAAGAGGACAGGATGGTTAAAAGATATGAGACACGGAAGAAGATGGACACCACTGCAGGGGTCTTTAAAAAAGACAGAGACACAGAAGAGGCCACTGAGGAGATGGTGTACAAGGTAGTAGATTCTGTTGGAGACGAACTGGTTCAAGATGGTACCACCACAGAAAGGACTGGTAGAAGAAGGAGTGCAAGAGGAAAGAAAGAGGATAAAATTCCATTGAATCTCACAGAAACATCTCAAAAACCTGTGGTGGATGAGGAGGCTGTATATGAGATTTTAGACTCTGTCGAGGATGATGAACTGACAGTCCCAACAAAATCTACCAGAGGAAAAAGGGAAAGAACAAGTAAGAAAGACGCTTTGATTGAGGAAACAAAAAAAGAGGACACACCAACAAGAAGGAGGCCCACTCCTGCCAGAGAGTCACAAGAAGGAAACAGGGAAAAAACACCAAAGAAAGAGGAGAAAGCACCTTCAAAACACAGCACACCAACAAAGAAGAGTGACATTGTTGTAAAGGAGGAAGATGCTACCAATGAAATGTTTGACTCCGTGGAGGACAAGGTTGTTAAGAATGATCGACCCACTCCAGCACGAAAAAGGGGAAGACCAAAGAAAGAGGTTAAAACAACTAAAAAAGACACTGGAACATTGAAGAAGGGTGAAAAAGAGGCATCTGAAACAGTGGACGATGAAGAAGAGGTGACATATCAGATCCTTGATTCTGTGGAGGACGAGACGGTTGACGATCAGCCCCCCACAGGACAGTCTGAGAGTTCGAGAAGAGAGAATGTTTCTAAAAATGATGACAAGCAAACCGAGAACATTGTATCTCTCTTAGGATCAACCGAAAATGAGGAAGAGGAGGAAGAGCCCATGTATCAGATTGTAGATTCTCTGGAAGATGATCAAGATGATCTGACGTCCACAGAGGTTTCTGATAGAGGGAGGAAGGACAAACGAAATGAAACTCCTACAACAGAAGAGGTGTCGGCTGATAAAGGAGGCACACCAACACATGGTACCACAGCTGTGGAAGAGTCTGAACAAATGATCGTCCAGGAGGAGAGTCTGTATCAGATAGTGGATGATTTGGACGAAGTACCTGATGATCCATCTGCTGCAGAAGAGTCTGGTAGAAGAAATAAGGAGAGAACGTCCCAAACAGACACTGAGAAAGAGGACAAGTCAACAACCAAGTCCCAAAGACGTACCGTAACAACGGAAGAGGAAAAGAAACAAAAATCACCAGAGAAAAACGACCCAACGAGCGCTCTGGTGAAGCTGGATGAAGTGAGCGAGGAGGAGGAGGATTACCCTGACGACCCGGCAGATGAGGAAGAACTGAGGAAGAGGCAAGCTTCCACAAAAAAGAAGCAGTTTCCCAAAGAGCAAGAAGCAAGGAGGACCAGGGCGGGAGAATGGAGGAACCAAAGGAGGCGGAGCAGCAGCAGAGGTCACAGGGAAGGGATGAGGAAGGCGAAGGAGAGAGGGAGGGAAAATGAGGAGAAGGTGGAGGTAGACACCTCAGAGCTGGTGACTCTGGATGAGGTGGGAGCAGATGAAGCCAGAGAGGAAGGAGCACAGGAGAGCCGAGACTGGGATGAGGAGATCACTGAGGGAGAGCTGCAGACACTCGTCACTCTGGATGAGTTCATAGAAGAAGAGGAGGAGGACGGAAAGGCAGAGGGAGGCGTGCAGGAGACCCGCCCACTCAGCCAGGAGGACGAATCGGTGGACTCCTTAAACCCAGAGGTAAAGATTAAGATTGAAAAACATGCACGTGTTAAATTACTGTGAAGCTCTGTGAACCAAAAAATTAGAAAACACAAATACAGAAACGCTGACGGTAAAGATGTCGTGTCTGTTTCCAGACTTTGGTGACTTTAGATGAAGCAGCCGGTGATGAGGAAGAGAAGCCGGACGAAGAGCAAGCTGAGAAAACATCAAGCTCTGCCAAACGCAAACACGATGACGACACAGGTGTGTGTGTGTGCTATTCTGCCATCACAACTTTATTTGCATTATACCTTTTCAGAGAACTATTGATTATCTCCGTTTAACTGATGTGTGATTTCAAACCAGTCGACACTTTTTACTGCAGGTATTTTGTCTTGTGAAAGCAGGAAAGTATTAACATATTATTAACAATGACTCCATTCAGTTAAGTGTCAGAGTGCCTGTAAATTCTACCGGCTGCATCGCTGAAATGCGGTTTTGTTCAGTCTTCCACGTGGAGTCAAACCACATGGGAGTGGAGGGCCCCGCAAGAAACGTAGCTAGTGGGTTCCACCAGACCCCTGGAAATGGTTCACCAAAATGGAATGCAGCCATCGTTGTTGTTATTAGCTTTACCTGAGCTCTTCCTGCTTTGACAGGTCCAAATGCCTGATGTGAAAAGGATGTATTAGGTTCGTCCTGTGACTTTCTAGCCTCCAAAATAAGAGCCTGTCTGTAAAGCTTTTATTTTATGTTTTTGTTGATGTTAGTGTGAAACTTTCTTTTTTTTATGTATTCTTCCTGTTTTAGAGGAAAGTATGAACTTTGTGACAGTAGATGAGGTGGGAGAGGAGGAAGAGGAGGAAAAGGAAGTGGTAACAACCAGGACGAGAGGCCAAGCCAGGAAGAGAGCCAGACCAACCCCTGGTAACACACACGCATCTCTATATCTTTTATACAGTCATGTCAAATGTCATCTCTCAACACTCAAACATCCACTTTGGCATCTCTGTTTTCTAAAACGTGAAACTCATCCATTGTCATTAATCACAGTCAGAAGATCTACCAGAGGGAAAAAAGTCAGCACAAAAGAGGAGACAGAAGAAGAAAAGGAACCAGCTGATGTCCTGCCTCCCTCATCACTCGATGCCTCGTCGTCACTGGACAAAGATCCGTCTTCGCTGTTGAGTGACGGCCAGTCGGAGATCCAGAAGACGGAGGCGGAAGCAGTGAGCCAAGCCGACGTCGATGCTGCCTCTGCTGGGCAGGAGCTGCAGCCGGAGCGCCCTGAGAACCAGACACTGGAGCGATGTGTGGAGGAAGGAGAGGAGGAGAAGGAAGCATGGAGCAGGATGGACATTAAAGGTGCGGAGAGCTGGAAGAAGCAGTCGTAAAAATGAAGTTGCTGAAAGAATTCTGAAAAGCTGCAAACTCTCACATTTGAGTCTTAAACAATAAGTAGATTGTTGTTGTTTCCTTCTCCAGCTGTGCGTCAACGGAGGAGGGAGCTTGTTGGACCTGAAGCAAAGAGATCTCGCTCTCAGTCTCCTTGTGTCGCCGCTGACTTCACACTGCCACCATTCAAACCCAAAACCCCCCTCGGTGAGACACACACACACACACACACACACACACACACACACACACACACACACACACACAAACACACTCCCATTTCATTAAAAACCGACAGGAGATCTAAATGTTCTGTCACTGTTGTTTCACCTTCACTGTCTCCC
Source organism: Chaetodon auriga (assembly GCF_051107435.1). Classification (NCBI taxonomy): domain Eukaryota; kingdom Metazoa; phylum Chordata; class Actinopteri; order Chaetodontiformes; family Chaetodontidae; genus Chaetodon; species Chaetodon auriga. Next base: position 2,775,365 of record NC_135097.1, read on the forward strand.
TCTTCAGGTCACTGCAGCAGCCAGAGACCCAATGACAACCTGCAGGTACATACAAACACATGAGGCTGTCACGATACCAGGATTTTAACCTTTGATTCATTCAATCATTTTGTTGATTAACTTCTTTACGGGAATGGGATGAATTCTCTTATTGCTAAAAAAAAAAATATTTAAAATTTAAACCAGGTCCAGCACAAACAAAGACCCTTTGGGGTACTATCAGGTTCTGGGAGTCAGTCAATTGACCCTGGACGCTCTTGCACTTTTAGGAATTAGTGCGGTGGTCCAGTCCATACAGGTCTCAACCTTTATTAGTTAGGGCTTTATGCCGTTCACTGCGGCACGTTCTGATTGATGTTACAGGGAATAATTTCAGACCACTGAGCAAACAACCTCAACATTCCAGACTAGACTACTTTGGAATTGTGGACGGCAGAACTATCTGATGTTTGGAGGCAACATCATAGGGTATATCTGTCCTCATCGCATGACTTGCAGTGACTTACTGCAGGTACTAGTTAGTTAGGACAAGGGCAAGTTTGATAACAATCTTCTAGCCAAGACTTGTGCCCATGATGATGAAGACACCTTGATACCTGTTAAAGTCAGGGCTGTTCTCCACTACTACAACATGTCATGAGGAATAGGCCCAACTGTCTCATCACATATGTTATCTTAAACCACATGAATGGAATGGAGGCTATGGGTAGAATATGGAAATGGGACCAGTTTTAAAGGACTGAGAAATAGTCAAGGAGGGGTATGACTGTACTGATAGAAGACCATCAGAAGATGCATCAGCCCTCGACTATGATCATGATATTGTACTTGGTCTGGCAGATGACCCCCACACTGTAAAACCTCTTGGAGGGGAGCCGGTTGTGCTGAACCAGGAATTAATATCAGTGTATCTGACTCTTACAGCCCTCGAAGTCTGTCAAGAGAAGGCAACGATGCAAACAACGGAATACCAGAAGAAACGGCAGCAGTACAACTCCTGAGGTGCTTCAAGGTGAAGAGAAGACCGAAGGAATGCAACGAGCTCGACCCCCAACAATTGAAGGTAAAGGGAAGGCGGGGTCTTTCAATGCTGAGGAAACTATGATGGACAACATGGGACTTCCACCTGACCAGAAATCTGTTTTCAAACCCGACCACGATGATGAATTGGAGCCTGAGGTTACCTGGTCCCGCAAAGATTCGGACTTAGAGAGTTCTCAAGACTTGCAGTCTCCCCCACCGGAGCGGGGAAGGATTCAACTTTTTGATGACAGGGGGGAAAGGTTGCAAGATGGTGAGTTGGCTGATCCCAACAATTGGAGTAAAATTGCTATCGTAAGACCGGGAAGGATGCCAACGCACAGTCCTTTTAAGCATATGAGTTTTAGACAAGCCACAGAAATTAAGTCTCAATCGAGGATGGTGAGTTGCTTCGCCGTCGAAACCCCTGCTAAACCAGGCGACTGTTCCGACGTGCGAGCGACCCTCTACGATCACTGTCAAGGCCCTTGGGCGGAGATAGAAGAATTGGTTCAAGGCAAGATGCCTCGATTGGTGGCTTATTTGGTTGCCCAACCAGCACAAGCAGTTATCTCACCCCGAAAAGGTTATTATTATAATCACCTAACGACCAAGTCCATCAACAAAACGGCTAAAAATGTTCAAGAGAAGGTGCTGAAGGGGGCCAAAGAATGATCCTGTGAACTTTTCGCTCACCTCACCATCTCAACTTATCTCCAGAGCTGCTTTTTGACTATTGATGTATTAATTTTGAGTTTAGTCACATTTTAATTTCTCTTTCTTTCCATGTTACCTTTTCTCCCATCTTATATTCTTTTTTTATTCAGGTTACGACGTGAGCCTGAAGTTCACTTGTTGAGTTTGTATCAAATCATGTTTTTCTTTGGTTTCCACAAATTCCTGCTTTTATTTTGTTTTGGTTTTATTCATATACTCATATTTTCCCTGTATTGAGGCAATTCGACTTTCATACTTTTATCAGTTATTTTTATAAATTAACATTTTTACACTGGTTTTCTGTTACTGTGTACTCAGAGATTCTGGTTAGTTTCCAAACTTAGTTTAAGACGGGGGAGTATGAGTATGTTTATGTATATATTAGATACTTTCCAGAACGGTTGGGCGGCATTTTGCGTTGGCCGTATTTGATAACTTTACCTCTTTGATGTTTTTATTAGACTTTTTAATCACACTGAAGATTTTTTTTTTTACTTCTGGTTAAATAAAAGGGATCCAACTTTCAGTAGATTTTTTGAGGTTTTTTATCGCTGACCACCAGGTAAGCCCTCCTCCCCATGATGGCCAGAGGTTAATCTCGGTTAGATTGCGCATTCCTTTGGGGTCCATTGCTGAGAACGCTTAGGGTGACTAACCACAACCAGTGTAGTCAAGCTTTTGGTTATGTAAGGTTAAGCAACGGAGAGAAGGCATCCTGTAGTAAGTTTAGCTCCAGTGCCGCTTACACTTAGAGAGCATCGTTACCTTCTGGATCCTCCTGCTGTTCCATCAAGGCTGAACACTCCCGCCGTGGAAGGACACCCTGAGAGTCGAACCGCCTGATTTAAAGAGTCTCGGCCTGGTCTCACAGTGGGGCAGGTCCCTTTATTGGCCTCACGATGTTTGTGTTCTCCTGCTTCTTTGTTCAGAAACATTATCAACAGAAATTCTAAAGGAGTTCAATATGAAGTTCTCATGGCTCCGTCTCTGATTGATCCCGATATCAACTTCTGGTTTTTATTGATTTATTTGTTACAAATGTGAAAAATTAAAGCTGAAAACTGTTCAGCTTTTTGTACCACTGCAGAGGACAAATCAGTGAGCACAAGAAGCCACATTGGTTGGAGTGGCTCAGAAGATCAACCAATCGCTGTCTGGCACCTTTGTTCATGTAAATGATATAAATTACACATCAACCATATTACCGAATAAAGGTTTTAGCACAGATTGACCCACTGGGATTCAAACTGGCTCCAACTCTACAGTTTTGGCGCTTCGCTCTGCACAGTTGCACAGTTGTGTTGGTAAAAACTGGAAACAGTCGAGTTTCATGAAGGCAGTTTTGAGCTTTGAAAGATGCAACATGACCTTTTTTTATTCACCAACAAATAACTGCAGTGTTTCTGAGATGTTTCATTCTAACTGAAACGTCACATTTACGTCAAGCTTTCTACAACCGCGACGCTTTGAAGGATGAACTGTTACTGTGGGAGCTTATTAACGTCTTTTTGGAACTCAGGCTGAGAATTGAATCTGATGTAAAAAGGTCAGAGAAGTGTTACACTTTAGCTTTATTAACCACAGCAGTACAAAGATATCTCAGCTTGAATTAATAAACAGCCAAACCACGCGAGGCTGTTTTCCAACTGTTCGACGAGCACAAGCAAACGTTTTGTCTCTGAAGACATTTTCTTATTGGTTCTAGTTTTCCAGAGAATCTTTCATGTCAACAATCATTGAGTGACCGATCGTTGAGATTTATGTTACAGGACGTTTTTGTTTTTCTCTCCTGTTGAACATGTACCTGAAATGAGCTGATGTGTATCTTTAGTCAATCTGACAAATTGATGTTTTGATGGAAGAATATTTGTGTGTCACTGAAAGAAAATCATTGACCTGTTTGACACATGAAGTCTGTGATTATTCAAACATGTTTCAGTCGTTTAAAGGGAGCTGACACAGTTTTCTGGACTCATCAAGTCCTCACAAGGTCACCTGCCGCCTTTTCTCCAAACAAGCTGATTTATTTCTGCTGTACACTTTGTGCTGTTTCTATAAAACGTCAATTAAAATCTGAGTGCCTCACTTGACTCCTGATCATTGTTCATTAGCAGCTTAATGAATATGTTTTAATGACTTTCATATGCCTGTTTTGAAGAAGAGATTATAGGACCGTTATGCCCTGAGTGCGGCCTCACAGGCTGTCAGTCTGATGGTTCAGTGACTTTAGAATAACATTTATTTTCTGACTGATTTGACCAAAGTACATTTACTCAGTACTGCGTCTAAGTACAAATTTGTACTTTACTTGAGTGTTTTCTTTTCACGCCACTTCTGTTCCTGTCCAGGAATACTGTACTTCACTACATTTATCTGACAGCTTTACTTACTAGTTAGTTTACAAATTAAGATTTTTGCACATAAAACCTATGAAGAGCTAATAAAATGTTTTGTTTTTAATGAAACTACCCAACAGTTTATGCTGTTTATAAGTGAAGCTGAAACGAGTCAGTTAATCAATTCGTCAGTCGTTGACAGAAAATAAACAACATTTTTAAACTGTTTCATTTTTCATGTAAAAATAGTTCATGCTTTCATCTTAAAATACTTTTTAATACATTTTCCTGATTATACTTACATACTTAAGACTATCAACACAGGACTTTCACTTGTAACAGAGTATTTTTACAGTGTGATATTAGTACTTTAAAGTATCAGTGTGGAAACGTTGCATCGGTGCACAGTTTGAGGAGCATCGTGATTCAGACGATGATCCTGATTCACACACATTCGTATCCAGTCACATGACTTGAAGGCTGCGATGCAGCACAGGTACGTTACCAATGACACCAAATCTAAAAGAGAGGAAATGAGTTTGTGTAAACCATCGATTGTTTCATATTGTATTCTGATCTTCCAGGAGGGTGTCTGGCTCTGCAGTGATGGTACACCTTTCGACTTTAACTCCTGGGATGTCGGACAGCCTGATAATCATCCACATGCACACTGTCGATGAACTTCACAGGTAAAGTTATATGTTGCGTCAGAAACATTTTGTTTTGTTTATTACTGAGGTCTTAACAAGGGATGATTACAAAAATCAATACAAGTGACGAAAATGGTTTTTAACAGATGAGGCCCAATAATAATAAGGTTATCAAGCAACACATTTCAGACAAGTTGGGACAGGAGCAACAAAAGACTGGAGAATCACCTCTTTGTTTAAGACAAGACAGTTCAACAGCAACTCGACTACATCCTCCACAATGATCAGAAGGTTATTAGACTGCACTGTAGGTTTAGCTAGGTGTACCTAATAAACTGGCAACTGAGTGTATAGCTGTAATTTAGGTGTGCATCTCTGCATTCCTGCACTCAGCAGAGACAGCTGAGACGCCAAGCTTGTCTGAATAAACCTCACATTGCAAACGGATTTTCAGTCGTAAAGTCATTCAGTGTTTTTCAGAGCTGTAGGATCTTCTTCTTCAGGCGTCTTCCATCAGCTCTGGAGTCATTTGAGAGGAAATTTGATTACACCAGCCTCTCCGGAGAGAAACCTCAGTAAGATCAATACCCTCTAATTGATATGATGGATAATGTCGTAATGCAGGAAGTGTCATTGGAATACAACTTTAACCATTTGTTAACAATCAAAGGAAATATCACACAATGATAGCGTAATTATTTGTGAAAAGGGATAAAAGTGTGGCCTGATGACTTGAAGTACTTAAGCCTCCTTATTTGTTGAACTTTCCATGCTAGCATGTCATATGCAGCTCACACTGGTAACAAAAGTAGATACTACTCCAAATTTGAAGTAATTTTTCACAACGACGGAAACAGAAGACTTTTTGTTGCTGGCTGCCGGCTGCAAATTTTGTCACACGAAATCACAACTTTCACCAGCAGATTATATCAGATAGCAAGCTAGCAAGCAAATGCTAAACTCTGACATACTTGCCTCCCACAGACTGTAAGGTCCAGTCCTGAACACATACCTTTTTTTTTTTTTATCCTAATGTGTAAAATCATAAAATTATGTAGTTAGCTAATGTGCCACATGCCTTTGGAAATAACATTTCTGCTGTAGGGATAAGCTAGTTAGCCAGGCATGCTAACATTCGTAGGACACAGATAAACTCACTGATCCTTTGCTTAGACTTTTGCTCTTTGTTTGATTTTGGAAAGCTTAATAAAGGCACCACCATCACCAAGTCCAGTTAAACAGAGCTGCCTCCCCGGCTATTTCTGCACCACCAATAAATACACACTTTACAGCTCTACACTGCAGTTTACACACACACAATCAGGTCCACCACCTCATTTTTAGCTCCCCCACCCCAGCAGCTTCTAAGGTTAGCAGAGCTCCACTTCCCGCACACACACACACACACACACACACACACACCCCGTACATGTGTAGATGACATGACTGGAGCCCAGTGGGTCAGACTATAAATAGGAAAGCAGCAGAAATCCCCCCGTCTGCTCACAGCCTGCCGTTATATGTGCTGTAATGTGTCACCTGCACATCACAGAATATTTTATCTTCACAACACAGAAGTGTTTGAGGTTTTTCAGTGTGTGAACAGAGAGATCAGACTTAAAACTAAAAGTCACATGACTTTAACTATTCCACATTCCTTCACTGCTTTTTCTCTTTTTTCTGTCCAAACACTTGTTAATGGGAGGCAGAGATTGGTTTTAACACTCGGTCACATGAAGCATCTTAATCTCCAGGTTTCATTGTGTTGGAGGTCCTTAAAGGTGACGTTACCTCTGAAACTCCACAGTCAAAACTCTGACTTGTGGTTTGTTTTGACATTTAATTAAAAAACCTTTTTAAATTAACTACTTGTTAAAAGTACGCAGTTACACCAATGACACTGTTTTCATACCAGGTATTAACATGCGTCTTGAGACCAGTCGAGACACATGAAATACAGCCTTAAACCCTGTCAACACCAGACTGCATGAGGGTGGTTAGTCCACAATACTGCTGAGTGCTGCTCAGTTAGGATGGAGAGTGGAAAATGGAGACTGTAGCGGATCAGCTGTGTTGCATCATCCACTTTTATTTACTGTCTTTGTCTAAACTCCCCAACTAAAGAGAAACAGATTATACACAACGAGACAGGAGTTTATGGTTCGAATACTTCTTTTGAATGAACTGAACTTATGTGAACTTATTGTCCCGTTAGAGCTAATGAGTGATCCAACTGAGTTAGCTTAGCTTGCTGAAGGGCACAGAAGTGTCGAGATAAAGAATATTCGAGACACAGAATAAAAACTATGTGTATGTACATTATGTACTGCTTATAAAAATACTACTGCCAGAATTCCCATGAACAAAACTGGCAAAGCTGATTTTCAATATGCAGGAGAGAATGAACGACGCAGTAGCTAGTAGTAAGCTAATGGGTGCTAGCTATTAGCTCGATGGTAGCAGCAGTTCACCAAACACTGGGCGTGGTCAACACGTCAAAAAGCTTCCGGGACCAAACACCAACATATGTGTGCATGAATTTCGTTGTACCACTCTGGTGTGAGTGGCCATATTTTCATGGCGGCCCTGCGGGACCACGCCCTTAGTCGTTTCTGACTGTTCGTCTGCTGATGTGTTTTCAAACATGTGATTCATTCATTCATATTTCCCCATAAACGTCCTTTAAAATAAGGCTGTGCCCTCCTCTCAGATATCATTGTCCCTCTGGCTGCACAAATCTGCATCCACAAGCACATTTTCCCCAACACACTCCTACCCTTTGTCAGTGTGTGTGTGTGTGTGTGTGTGTGTGTGTGTGTGTGTGTGTGAGAGAGAGAGAGAGAGAGAGAGAGAGCACCCTCGTGTGTTGGTTTAAGTTGGCAGAGTTTGGATTGTTGACTGTGTGAAGGCATGTGTGACCCGAAAATAAAGGCCACTGTGTGTGTGTGTGTGTGTGTGTGTGTGTGTGTGTGTGTGTGTGTGTGTGTGTGTGTGTGTGTGTGTTGCTGGCCCTTTAAGCCCGTTGTGATTGAAGAGACTCTGTGTGTGTGTGTGTGTGTGTGTGTGTGTGTGTGTGTGTGTGCATGAGTCAGCCAGTGCACCATGCTTGCTCTGTGTGTGTGTGTGTGTGTGAGAGAGAGAGAGAGAGAGAGTAGGGGACGAGCGAGACAGCTGAGAGCTGCAGCTCTACCAGCCGCTCTCTCAGTCCCTATTCATCCTCTGTGTCTCTCGTCCACTTTCTCTCTCTCTCTCTCTGTTGCACTATTATGGATCTCTGCGCAATTTAAGGACATTTTTTTGGACAGACTGACGCCCATATATGGACCTCACATTGTCTCTCAGTGGGATTTGACAGAGCTCTGCTGTGTGTGTGTGTGCGCGCGTGTGTGCATGAGCCATGCTGCGTGTGTTCATTCTGTGTGCAGAGCGTCTGCAAACGCCGGACAATGACATCAGCGACGCCTACTGCTCCGTCACCTATGAAGGTAAGGGTGGTGTGGGACAGCGAGAGACTTTAAGACACCGTGGGAGACAGAAAGGAGACATCTGGGTCTAAGAGGGAGAGATGAGGAAAGAAATGAGGAAATCAGAGATAAAGTTCATGTCCAGAGAAAAGCTGAACCCCTCCTCCTCCTCTCCCTCTGACAGCTGAGGTTATTATTGGAAAGACTCCGCCAGTCTTCTCTCATGGCTTCCAGTCTGTTTGGGGTGGGGCGGGGAGAGAGAGGAGGTGATGATGGGGGGGACAGGAGCTAAAACTAAAAAAATGATTCCCAGTTGGACTGTTATGAGGAGGTGTGTTTATAGTTAGCACCATTCATCCTCTGGGGCATCGCTTCACTTCCAGCTCATACCTTTGGTTCAGTCATGGATTCTTGGTTTTATCGGCCAGACTGAGGTTGGCACAGGTTACGGTTTTATGGTCCAGACTCAAAAATCTCAACAACAATCAGATAAATGGACATGAAATTTTGTAGAGACATTCATTCTCCCCAGAGGCTGAATTTGAATGGCTGATGGAGATCACCTGACTTCTCCTCTGGTGCCACCGGTTGGTCGAAGTCTTCACCAAATCAAATGTCTGAACATCTATTTCATGGACTGTAATGAACGTTTCATGTTTTTCACGTTTCAGACATTCATGGTCCTCAGATAATGAAACCTCATGACGTCCCTCCACCAGTCAATCAAATTAGCAAAGATGAGCTAACAGGCTAAATAAAGATAAACAGTATACCTGATAAACATCAGCATGCTAGCATTGTCATTGCCTCATTTTGGGCATTTTACCATGCTGGTGTTAGCTTGTAGCTCAAAGCACCGCTGTGTGTGACGGGCGCCTCACACATGCTAGCATGGTTCAGTCCTTCCTTTGAGACCGTTCACAGCCAAGTTGAAACTGAATTTATCGTCTTGAATATGCTGATGCAGCCTGTGCTGGTCTGTCCCAGTGGAGCCCAGTGAAAACCAGTTTGCATTTTCTGGCAAGTCACGACTGTCTCCAGATTCATAGTCCAGGTCCGGGTCCTGTTAGACCTGGACCAGCAGACGATGAAGCTTCTTTTTCATTCTCCCTCTTTTAAGTCTTCTCATACAGTAGAGTACAACAGTAGAGCTCAGTGTGTGTGTGTGTGTGTGTGTGTGTGTGCGTGCGTGTGTGTGTGTGTGTGTGTGAAGAAGTTTCCGAACTTACAATAAGTGTGTCATGAACTCATGATGCTTTTTGCTGCATAAAAGTTTCCCTGTCTAATATATAGGGCAGTGCCTGCGGTGTGTCTCCGCCCACATGCAAATACACACACACACACACACACACACACACACACACACACACACACACACACACATAATATTGTACTTGTGACCAGCAGGTTAAAAATCTGGGCCGGAACAAAGTTAATCAGTAACGCCACTTGATACATTTTATGACAGTTGAGCTGATCTGATGTTTGAAGGTTGCATTTGAAGCCAGTGTTTTTACCTTCGGGGCATCAGTGATATTAATGATAAATACTTATATAAGTTAGAGTTCAGAGTGTCTCTGAGTCCATGCAGTAATCTGCTTCATCCAGTCATGTGTTCACAAAGTGGTGAACCTTGCTCCATCCTCTGTGATCGACTGAGTCTTTCCAGGACGCCCCTTTCATACCCAATCATGATCCTCTCACCTGTTACCAGTGAGCCTGTTTACCTGTGGAATGTTCCAAACAGGTGTTTTTGGAGGGGTGGCATTGAATGCTCCATGTTTCCTTTCACTCTTCGTCGTCTCAAACCTTACAAAAACGAAGCATCACAGACGTTCGTTTGGATCTGAGACAGAAAAGAGAGCGTCTGCAGTGTCGCTGTCAGGGTGGAGCAGCCTCCATCGCTGCTGCTCTGCGGGACATCGTGGCAGCGTCACAGAGCAGCTGAATGTTATCTGCAGCGTTTGTCGGCCTCTCCTCGTCGGCTGATATCTGATCCGTTTAACTCGTCTTCTCAAAGCTGCCTCTGCTGTGTCTGCTCTTAAAACTGCTGCATCACTTCTTCCAGTCAGGGTTCGTTACATTTAAAGGCCGTTAAAATCAAAATGACAAACATTAGAGGAGACCTAATTGCCTTTTCTTGTCTGTTTTTTGTCTCTAAACTTAGTTTGCTGACTGGAACATCAGTCCTGAAAATGCCTCATCATGCCCTTTGCGTTCAAAACAGCCATTTCTCCCGTCCACGAGCTTCTGTGCATTGAGGTTCACGTCAGTACATTCAGACACGATCTGAAGACGCGTTTATGTTTTTATGAGTCAGTTCATTGGTCCTTCAAAGGCAGAGCTTGATCAGTGTTAGTGGGGAATGGAGGCTTTTGTTGATGCTCTAAATCAAGTGGCACCACAATATCACTATAGACATCAAAATGGAAAACCATGAATCTTTTTTTATTTTATTTTAAACCTGCGTTCATTACTTTGTTTGTGGAAACACAGATGCCAGAGATGCTGATTTTAGATTTGGTGAGTTTATTTTATTTATTCATATGATCCTAACATACCAGGCTGTGGTACGGTGTGATGTGTGTAGTATGGTGCACAAAATATCCAGAATATTCCATTTTCAAGAGTGCAGCCATGAAAAATAGTGTGTGATCAATATGTGGTCAGTAAATGGGACTTTGGCAAAGATAAACATCACTTTTAAGCCATTTAATTGAAAATTTAAAGGCAATAGTTGGAAAATGTGGCTTCGAATGACTGAAGAAGAGAAGATTTTAAAACTGTTTGAGAGCCAAACAGAAGCAAAACTAGATTATTATTTTTAATTTTTATGGTTTAAAACTTCCCTCAGAGGCCGTTGGACTTAAGGTACCAACATCAGATGTTTCAGACTCTCACCTCACTTCAAATTAAACAAGATGAGTGTGCGTGTGACCTGACTATGTCTGCAGGTGGCGCTCTCTCGCCGTCCACGTGTTGTCGTTCATGCATCGCTGTGTGTGACCTTAGTGCCCCCCTCCCCTGACTGGCATTTTTGGAGCCAGCCTAGTTTTCTCATAAATAATCATTGATTTATCAGTAGAAATGAACATTGTTGCAGGTTCTATGGAGCTTTAAAGGCACTCAGATTCATTTTTTTTCCACAAAAATGGAATTGAAAGTTCAGGATTTGGGTTTCAGAGCCTTTGACAGTTTACTGAAAACACCAGATTGAAATAAATCTACAAAATGAAAAAAAGATCAACCAAGTGAGATAGAGGGATTAGAGGACAAAGAGGTGGAGGGCGGTGGAGAATGTGCTGGCAAATAAAGACAGGCAAAGATGTGGGCAAGATAGGGAAACAGCCAGGAGACAAGAGAGGAAAATAGAACAGGAAATGTTGAGATTTCCTCTGGATGTGAGGTGTGTGTCTGTTCCCGACATGTTCGCTCGTTGCCCTCTTTCCCTCGCAGTGTGTTCGATGGTCACACAGTGAGAAGCAGCTTCGTGAAGGCGCTTTGTGGTTTCAGGTGCTGTCGGACAAAGTGGGAAACATTCTTTGGATATTTCGGTTTTTTGTCCTGCTTTTGTGATGCTGCGACAAACAAGGACTTAAATTACTGACAAGCATTTTGAAAAGCTCGAGAGGTTAGAGTTATTTTTTTCAAGCAGTGGAACAGTTTTTTTTTTTTTTTTTTTTAATAAGAAGAGCCTTTTTTCTGCCTTTTTGCCACCCGTTGGTCTCGTTATCTTTGGTGGGCGGGCACGCCGGCTGAAGGCCATGTAACCCCCCGTCCCTTCAGTTCTGGATCCCTCTCACCTGGTGAACTGAATCCTCTCCCTCTCTGAGCGAGTTCTTTGAGCGTCTGGACTCTGCTGAGGTTTCAGCCATGCTGCGTTGTGTTCTTCAGCGGGCCAACAACCTGAGACACTCTGACCCCCTGGCTAGTGTCACCTTCAGAGGTAAGAGGATCATGAGAGCTTCGGGAGGCCGGTAGGAGGATGATAAACTGCAGTACTGTATGTTTAACTCAGGCGTTGTGCAGTGATTCCTGACTGGCTACCTGTACACCAGGTGGTACGTCTGCCGCTGTCAGAGTGTACGTCATTCACTGTGGAGCAGCTGAGCTCATTGATTCTGTATGTTTTGTGTTTAGGAGGCAAAGAACCAAAGTCCAAGTACCACTGAGAACAGGCAAAAACCAGATCTGGGCTCAAGTGTCAGAGGAAGTGTTGAGTCTCAGGTCTTTGATGGCAGGTCCAAGTTAAGTCTTTACTGCAGGTCTGAGATGCTCCAGGTGGAAATTTGAATGTTTTGCCTAAAGTCAGATCTTTAGGAAGTCACCTGAATCAGGTAGCAGCGCCCAGTGTCTCCATCTATACCTGTTCGCCTCCAGGTGAGCGTGTGGTTGAACTTCACCTGGAGACAAATGGCACACGGCGAAGGTGTTTTGGCTACCTGGTCTGTTTTTCCGTCGGTTTGTTATTGTACTTTCCACGAGTCAGTGCCTGCCTTCTTAATGAGGTGAGCGCCGCTGCTGTTAACTTCCTGCCTTTGTCAAACACCGTTTCCTCGTGCCATCACACACATGCTTGTTCTCCTACACTTGTTGTGAGGAGCGAAACGTCGAACTGTGTGTAGACATCTGACATCAAGCACCATCTGCATGGTGATGCAGAGCTGTGAGATGTTTAGGGTGGTCCGGAGATTACCATCAAATCGGCTTTATCTGTTTGTTGTACTTGGCTGCAATATAATCTATCGGGATTGTCAAGTGTTTGTGGGTTTGGGTAGAGAGAGAGAGACAGAGAGAGAGAGAGAGAGAGAGAGAGAGAGAGTTTCCTCCTGTCCAGAAAACAGATACCATGTCCATTTATAGAAGTTACAGACAATAATAAAAAAGCATGGAAGCTGTGGGAGGACAGAGACAAGACAGAGAGAATGTGTGTGTGACTTGGGTTAAGGTTATGTAATGTCCCCACAAATGATGAAAACATAACGTGTGTGTGTGTGTGTGTGTGTGTGTGTGTGTGTGTGTGTGTGTGTGTGTGTGTGTGTGTGTGTGTGAGAAATCATTCCAAACAACTGTATATGAAATTTTGTCTGAACAGATTTGTATTTTATTAAAGTTTCAATTGAAAATAAGAGACTGAAAACTACAAAACTACTAAATTTAAGTCCTCATTGACACTTTCAGATCACATCTCTGGTCATAAGCATGAACATAAACTAAATATCACCTGTGCCTGCATTAGATTAAGTTTGAGAGCATTTGTTTATCACCTTTTGAGACATTCAGGAGTTTGACTTTGTCTTATTGCGGTGGTTTTGAATATGTTACGGAGAGACTGGACACACTTTGCATATAATGTCTGGATTGAAACTGAATTGATGGGGGAGTTTCAGCGTGACGCTGCTTCGATGTGTTGGTGAGCAGTTTAGAACGGGACATTGCTAACATTTAGATATTTTGCCTTCTTTTTTGATTCAGCTCTACGTCATGTTTGTGGTCATGTAGGTCTTGACATGTGTGTTTGTGATTAAATGTGTCAACATGTGCTTGTGTTTGTGTGCTTAGGGCAGGATTTCCGGCCAAAGTGTTGTTATTGGAACATTTAGTGTTGTTCTCTGTCAAAACCAGAAATAAAAACTGGCAGCGCTGCTACTTCATCCCAGTCCGGTGCTAACTATAGCCCCAACACACACTCACACACAGCCGCCTCATATTTGTCCTCGACACGTTTGACTTGTTGGGTAAATGATGATGCACAGAGAAGATTTAGGGAGTGGACAGTGTGTTGTTGTAGTTCAGTGACACTAAATCTCCCAAAAAGCTAAAGCTGAAAACGAGATTAAACGAGGGTTTCAGAAGGATTGATGAAACGCTACCTGAACTCTACAGCGAGCTAAGTTAGCATGGCTATCTGATGTATCTGTCTGACTCTGACACAGCTTGGTCCCACCAAAGGCTCTGATTGGCTCAGGTGTTTCCAAGCGAAGAAAAAAAACACACTTTTGAACACTTGAGATTTGCTTCGTCATTATTGTTTGGGAGCCTTAAACTTTGATTTTCTATATTCTGAAAATGTGCTTTTAAAGTGAGAAACAACCAACCAACTCTTTATATCTTAGATCTGTTGAACACACACACACACATACATACACACAGACACGTTAGGGGGACTTCCCCCGTGCCCACAACGTGACTGTAAACAGATTTATGTCCCCACAACATGAGTAATACACGCGCGCACACACACACACACACACACACACACACACACACACACACACACACACACACACACACACACACACACACACACACACACAGCCCACGTCTAAACTTAGCATCCTCACACACATCTCACGGCGCTGTGGGTCGCAGTTTGTTCTATTCTCGGCTCCTGAGAGAAACTGTGCCAAGCTGGACCGACCAGGAAGTTAACGCTGTGCCACTTCCTGTCTCTGAGATGCTAGCTCTCGTACCAGCTCTTGGGACACACACACACACACACACACACAAATATAACGTGCCCTCTCGACCCCTCTGTGGAAGGGTGGAGTTGTTTTTTAAGATATTGTCCAAGAACGGAGGTACACTTGCGTAGGTATTTGTGTGGGTGTGTTTAAGTAAGAACATATTTGTTTGTGTGTGTGTGTGTGTGTGTGTGTGTGTGTGTGTGTGCGCAAAGGTAAATTTGTGTGTGTGTGTGTGTGTGTGTGTGTTCTCACATTGGGTGATGACTGTGGGGAAAACAGGAAAGCAAACAACCATTCTCCGGGTGTGTGTGAAGAGAGAAAGAATGTGTGTGTGTGTGTGTGTGTATTTGTGTATGTGTTAACATATGGATCAGTGCACTGCATCATGTTTGCACACCACTGAATTTTGGCTGACCAGAGGAGTTATTAAGTAATATTACGCAGTATTTGTACAATTATAGAGTAATATTAGAAATATAATACAGTATTTAAATAAAATAAATACTGCAACACAATATAGTATAATATTGTACTATTTATTCACCTTGAGTGCAGAAGCTATTATCTGGGTAGCAATCCATCAAACATGATGAAGGTCAGTTCTCTTCATCCTCCTCACAATTCCATGGAAATCCATCTAATGTTTGCTAATATAGTTTCTCAATAATATCTCAATAATGCAAGAAGAAATTTATTGTAAACAATTAATTGGAGGACTCGTTGTTTTTTTGTTTTTAAAGGTTGATAAAATTCAGCGGAGTGATACGTCGCACCTGAGGGACGATCTTTGAGTTGTTATTGGTGGAGATTAAAGTATACATGTTCCGACATAGAAGCTGTTTATAGTAGTTCTTGCCCACGATCTTAAATTTAACTAGTAGCTGGTAAAGTCACAAAAGTGACCAGCTTTATAATGACTTTGATAGTTCAGTGGACAAAGGTTGGTATAACAGTTAGCATGCTAACGGGCTAAATTCACATGCTGAACGTGGAAAACTTTATACCCGTTAAACATTAGCGTGTTAGTGTTGCGCATGCTAGCACATATTAGCATTTAGCTGAAAGCACAGAGCTGCTAGCATGGCTGCAGAGCCTTGTTTATCCACTCCGGCTCTGTCCAGCAGTCATTCCCTGGAAATTAATGAGCAGCTTCAAAATCAGACAATAGTCATTGTCTCCGTTTCCTTTCATCTGGAAAGAACATCTCAATCTGTGCGTGTCGGCCGCTATTCCTCTTTTTCACCAAAACCACATGGAAACGATGATGTCGTCCCCAATGTGAATAATCACATCACATTCCCGTGTGTGTGTTTTCTGCGATGAGAGCCCTTAAGTGGCTACTGATGAATCCTGGCTGTTTATTGGTCCGTCTTACATCCCACTTCCTGTCGGAGTGCCCGACAGACAGGAAATCAGAGCTCAGAACTTCATGTTACAGGAAGTCACGGAAAGATAACACACACACACACACGCGCATACACACACAGTGGAGAAAATAGTTTTGTGTGTGGGTGTGTTTGGGTGTGTGTGTATGAAAGGTTGAGTTTATTTTCTGCTCACTGAGTCATGGCGAGGTTAGCTCCCACACTTGGAAAGTCAGAGTTAAGTTGAGTTTATAAACATTTTAGCATAATTCTAATTGAAAGTATGTATTTGTATGTATTTGCAGATCGCTGTTAGCCTAAATATTGAATGAACACCTTATTAGCAAACAGTTCAGCTAACAATCACTAACGCGCCAGTGATTGTTAGCTAACATGTTTGCTAGCCAAGTTGCCTAGAGGCTATTTAGCAAACAAAATAAGATGCTAAGAGATGTTAGCTAGTTACAGCTAACTAACTTGCTTGCTGGTTAACGACGGAACAGTTTGCTAATATTAAGCTAACTGAAACTGTGATTGTAGAAACAAGTAAAGACACTAAATGTTTTCCTGTCTGTTCTGTAAACTAACTGTCATGTTTTTTCCCTTCAGGGTCGAAGAAGAAGACGAAGGTCATCAAGAACAACCCGAACCCAGTTTGGAACGAGGTGCAAAATCTGAAATTCAGGAAAAAAAATTCTTCTTTTTACTGCCACAGTGTGGTATCAGGCCTGTTTCTAACCTACTACAGTAAAGAATCAGAACCTCTTTTAGATGCTAATAAAAATTAAAATCTGTCTCTATTTTGGCCGTAACCTGAACCTCGCCATCACTTTCATGCTCTCCCATTCTCTCCTAATGCTGCTTCCTGTCCCGGCTCTGTCAGGGTTTCGAATGGGATCTGAAGGGGATCCCTCTGGACTCCGGAGCAGAGCTGCACTGCGTCGTCAAAGACCATGAGAAGATGGGGAGAAACAGGTGCTGACTCCTCTGTGTGAACATCCAGTGGCAAGAACCATTTTTAGTGGTCAAAACAATTTACGTTTCTGACACAGAAATACTCCTTTTGTTGGTGATATTTTCTGTAGTACTCATGTACCAAATACTACGTGAAGACATTAAAGTGTGTGTTTAGGTTTATGGGGGAATGCCGGCTGCCTCTCAGAGACGTCCTCAACTCTCCAAACCTGGCCGCCTCCTTCACCGTCTCCCTGCTGGACACCAAGAGGAACAACACAGGGGTGAGCATGAACACACACACACACACACACACACACACACACACACACACACACACACACACACACACACACACACAGACAGAGCAGGGTAGAGCAAAGACAGATTAATTTAGAGTCTCATTGTGTCATGAAGCAATGGCACATCATAAATCATCCAGCGTTTCCTGTCTGGATCTTTAAATAGAGACTTTCCTGAGTCAGAGCAGAATAACAACCATACGCCTCTTTCCCTGTCATTTTATCACTTGAAATCTGATTTAATTTGAAACTGTTCAGTGTTTCTATATAATGGCTCTGAGCAGTTACCAGTGCAGACTCCAGGAAGTTACTGGTCCTCACCAAGAAATAGAAAATTCATATTAATTAGTAAGATTTGGAGTTGCTAGTAAACTGATTTCGCCTTCGCATGTGGCCAGGCTAACTGTTTCCCTCTGTTTCAGGTCTTTGTGCTAAGCTAAGCTAAGCTAAGCTAACTGAGTGCTGGCTGTAGCCTCATATTTAGCGTACAGATGTACAGATGTGACAGTGGTAACAATCTTCTTTGCTAACTCTCCACCAGAAGGCGAAGTTGTTACGATCAAACAAAAAGGTCCTCGCAAGAGCTGAAACTCAAAGTTGTCCTCACACCAATAACAGTACAAGCCACACACGCACGCACACACACACACACACACACACACACATGCACGCACACACCTTGGTGGGCCACACCTATCGTCATCTTCTGTTTTTTTCACAGCAGATGAAACAGCGTTCTGTTTCCCCTCCTCGTTTCCTGAGCCCAAAACAAAGTCTTCCTCTCAGTGTCAGAGTGGATCTGATTGATGTCACACACACACACACACACACACACACACACACACACACACACACACAGTCAGTGTGTTTACATTACAGTAGGTACAATGTGTGTGTGATGTACAGGGTCATTCTTCATTCATTCCACAAAGCAAAGACTAATATAAGTCAAATATACGTTCAGTGTTGCTGTTCATGGAAGATTTCACTCTAAGAAATAAATTATATCTGAATGGCAGATTGATAGTTTTTACTTAAGATTTCAGTGATCTTGACATTTTCACCCTTTCACCACGTGTGAACTGTACAATGGGGGTTAACTGATGTCACTGTAGCTGCTGCACACAAAGACTCTGATATCTTTGTTTACAGAAACATTACAGCTTATCACTTGAGTTGCCTTTTCCCATTAAAGGAAACTGCAGAAAGCTACACGTTATACTGGTCCACACACCCTACACTGCTGCATCATCTGGAGTTCACAATGATGCTCGAATGATCAGAAAACAAGTGAAACACTTTTATGGAAACTGGATGTTGCTGTGCGTCTTAAGAAATGATTGTCTTTCCTGAGAGCAACTGCAACATATACACCTGAATTCCTTAAGTTACAGATATCCTTCACAAGCACGTTCAAGGTAAAGTTTCTTGGGCTCGTCCGGGATTTGAACCCGGGACCTCTCGCACCCAAAGCGAGAATCATACCCCTAGACCAACGAGCCACACTTTTAAGGAAAGAGTTAAGCAACTGAGACTCAGGCTCATCCCTGAAGTTGCCCTTTCCTGTTCAAGGAAACTGCAGAAGACGACACCTTTTACTAGACGCCCTGCACACAGCAGCTGCATGCTTTTGTCTTCTCTTGAGCTTCGTTTGAACAGTATGAACAGTGAAAGTGCTCATTTTACCTGACACTGGTGTCCTTGTTGGACTTCCCATTCAGAAACCATGGACCAAGCATTGTGTCCGTTAACAGCCACCACCCTTGTGGGAAGGCTTTCCAGGAAGATTTTGGAACATGTCTGTGCGAATTTGAACCCATTCAGTGAGGTCAGACACTGATGTTGGACAACATGGCCCGGCTCGCCGTCCTCCGATTCCTCCCAAAGGTGTTGAGGGGGGCTGAGGCCATTGGAGTTCCTCCACATCAAACTTGTCCACTCATGTCTTTATGGACCTTGCATTATGCACAGGGTCACCGTCGTGCAGGAACACCAAAGGCCTTCCTCAAACTGTTGCCACAAAGTCGGGAGCACAGGCCAAAATATCTTCCTGTAGCGTGTGGCACTCCTGTTGGTAGTGTTCCACAGGCAATCCTCCAGACCGCCAGACAGGAAGTGAGATTCATCAGTTGCAGCACACTTTGTATTGTTAGGGCAGCAAGAAATGGCTCATCATGAATTCATATCTTATAGAGCCCACACACACACACACCTTGACTTTGGTTTAGAAAGAGAGGGCTCGTCCGGGATTTGAACCCGGGACCTCTCGCACCCTAAGCGAGAATCATACCCCTAGACCAACGAGCCACAGTGCCTGTTGGGTTGACTGACTTGTGGTGCTGCCACAGAAACACCTTCACATCAGATCTTCATCATGTACACGCCCTTTTCTGGTTGCAGATCTTCGTACACTGAGCTTCTTTGTCCCTCCCTTTTCACCAGCGCTGATTTTTTTAATCACGTAATTGTGCTTTCTGTCTTCATTAGGCCACGCTGACCCTGCAGGTTTCCTACATGCCTCCTCCGGGAGCGGCTCCAGTCTTCCAGCCTCCTCACCTACCCGAGGCTCTGCCCCATAACAACCCCAGCGTGGAGCTGGACACTGTCACAAGTAATATAATCTGTCATTTACTTATTACATCGATGGCTTCTATCAGTTTGTATTTGTATTGGCTGGGTCTGTATTTCATTTCTGGGACCGTCCATCTGTCTGTGCAGTGATCTCTCTGGACACTTTGGGCGAGGAGGATACAGAAAGTATGATGATGCTGGAGCCGACAGAGGACCAGGGTCCCGACGACGGACGCTCCATGGTCATCGTCGGCCCTCAGGGGCCCACGGGCCAGGAGTCCCCCGCCGCCCAGACGCCTAAACGCTCTCCACCATCCTACAACACCCATGGAGGGCTGAGGAAGAGGAGGAGAGGAGCCAGCAGTCAGCCCAAACAACTGCCCAATAAACCACAGGACATACAGGTACTATACAAGGCCAGTGTTTACTTTCCTAATGTAGTTTTTTAGTACAGTCATCTGCTCCTGGAGTAGTTGTGTAGAATTACTCATACAGCTCACAGTAATATATGTACAGACAGCAGTTTCAAATGTTGTGTGTGCTCTTGTTAAATTGATGAACTTTTCAGATCTATTCTTAGGAAGCATGACCTCAGTTCAAGTTGCTCTTGCGCTGGTTAATCGGCATCAGCTTTTTCATAAATGCCTCACAGTCATTGGCTCATTCACGGCCTCCTAACATCCAGTCACATTCATGCAGATGCTACCAGGTTAGCCACCTGACACACCTGCTGATGATGAACTGTTGACACTTGTTGGTGTTCAAAGACTCCTGCTTTTGGTTGAAGCTGGATTTCTAGATGTATAACATCCTGTCATGTGGATGTAAAGCAGTACATCAGTTTCTGCTCACAGTGCCACCGTGTGGTGATTTCGGCAAATTACACAAGAAACAGACAAGACATTGTTACCTGGTAATTCTTGTGTTTTTTTATATTTTATAAATCACTAGTTCCTCAATAAGAGTTTTACGTTTAAAACTGTACACACTCAAAGGGCTTTATTTGCTGAATGTCTCTAAAAAGTTACCTTAATACACATTACTGATCACGTGTCTTCACTGTCCAGGTTCGTGTGCGCGTCATCGAGGGCCGACAGTTACCAGGCATCAACATCAAGCCTGTTGTCAAGGTAACGGTAGCCGGGCAGACCAAGAGGACCCGCATCAGAAAGGGCAACAACCCGTTCTTTGATGAGGTAAACAGAAACTACTGAAAATAAACATAAATCACCTCTAAGTTAAAAACTGTAACTTGAGTGTTTTCCTCTCGACAGACATTCTTCCTGAACTTCTTCGAGACTCCATCGGACTTGTTTGATGAACCCATTTTCATCACTGTGAGTCTGACCTCCGTCATGCTGCATTTTTAACATGTCTTTGATTCTTCTCCTGTTCACTGAGACGTCAGGTCTGTCTCTCTCTGCCTGTCAGGTGTGCGACTCTCGCTCACTCAGAACTGATGCTGTGATCGGTGAATTCAAGGTAAACCTCTGAGCTCTGACCGTCAATGCTCATGACTGTTCCACCTGACAGAGAGATGTAGAAGACATAATGCTACACAGTAACTAAAGCTGTCAGATAAATGTAATATACAGTAATAGCATAAAGTTGCATAAATGGAAATACTCAAATAAAGTACCCATACCTCGAATTTGTACTTAAGTACTATACTTCAGTAAGTGTACTTATTCACATTCCACTACTGGACACTTGATATCTACTCATGTTTTCTGGCTCATTTGACCAAGAAAATTAAGTGAGAAGCAAAAACATCTAAAATCTTGTGATATTTTGTACAGTTGGATGTGGGCACCGTCTACAACGAGCACAGTGAGTACACGTTTATGTGTTTTTGGTGATTTGTACTGTTGTGCTTGTGTGAAAACTGTCAGCAAGGAGCAGCGAAACTGTCAATCAATTCTAGTCTAAGCATCCTAACGTAAACTTCCTGGTTGCCATATCTTATTGGTTAGTTTGAAGTTTAAGCCCGCCCCCCTCTCTCCAGGACACTGCTTCTTGAGGAAGTGGCTGCTGCTGTGTGACCCCGACGACCTCTCTGCTGGGGTCAAAGGTTACCTGAAGGTCAGCCTGCTGGTCCTGGCAGCTGGAGATGAGCCGCCGGTGAGTCTGAAGCAGCATTATGATGATATTTGATCAGATCAACAAACTTCGTACAACCGTAATAGTAATAAGACGAGCTTATCCTCCTCACTGTGTATTCCATGTTCGAAAAAGGCTTTTGTGTCTTACCCTTCATGAAAGCAGGAGTTTATTTATGCATTATTGTTGTGTTTGTGTGTGTTTTCCAGGCCGACAGACGCGAGTGTGCTGAGGATAAAGAGGACATCGAAGGAAACCTGCTGAGACCGGCTGGTCTGTCTCTGAGAGGAGCCACTTTCACCCTGAGGATCTTCAGAGCTGAAGACCTGCCACAAAGTTAGTCTCCAGTCTGTTTGTTCTTTGTTCATCTGCTTTAAAGACAAAGATTAAAAGATTTCTGATGTTTTCTCTTTTCTGTTTGCAGTGGACGATGCCTTCATGGATGGGATGAGGCAGATCCTCGGGTTTGACAGCAACAGGAAGAACCTGGTGGATCCTCTGGTGGAGATCCACTTTGCTGGCAAAACTGTGCGAATGACTTCCTGCGACCTCCATCAAAGCCATCTGATCTGAACATGACTTTAAACACAGAACCTGACATTTTCTTTCTTTTTCAGGTCTGCACTAAGATTCTGGAGAAGAACGCCAATCCACAATGGAACCAGAGTCTGAGCATGCCTATTAGGGTGAGACAAGCAGTGCAAACACATGTTGTTATATGACTTTATCAAGCTGGAAAGACGAGTGCACTGATCATAAATCATCATCACACAGTAGATACTTTCTTTTTCCCTCCCAGTTTCCCTCCATGTGTGAGAAGATGAGGATCAGAATCTTGGACTGGTGAATCTTTGCTGATACATAACCTCGTTTTTACAGTTTGTTTGATCAAATCAGCAGAATATAAAGAATTTTGCATGAACCTTCGAGTGTGGTTTCAGTTCAGAGCAGAGGTTTTCAAAGTGTGATGCTGTGGGCTCCCTTAAGCTGTCGGCTACAGCTTGAGCCCCGAGTTTCTTTACATTTTGGTAAATTGGCAGCATTAAAACCAGGCTGAATTAGCTGTTAACAAATCCTGTTTGCAGTGTGTCCATGCATGTACAGATAACTATCAGTGAATTACTTTGATACTAAAGAAAACTTAAAAACGAGTTGATTTTCAGTCAAGTTCTGGAGTTATTAGGCGCTAAGGGTTTTAGAGTACCTCGATTCTCTTTCGCCTCACGTTGTGTTTTCTTCGCACTCCACCTTCATCTCTCCCATGGCGTCCTCCACATTTCGAAAACCTCTGTTATTGAGCGAAACATTTTATTTTATGTCGGCATTTGGCTTTAAAAACACGTGTCAGAGCTTTGGGTTCTTCTCTTCTTCATTCAGGGACAGAGCCAGTCACAATGATGTCATCGGCACCACCCACCTCTGTATGTCTAAGATCTCCGCCCCCGGTGGAGAGATCGACGGTAAGTAATGAGTTGGAACTGGTCTGAACTGGACTGGGCCCGACCAGTTTGGTTTGGACCTGTTTGGACTGGAATGGTCTCGCTTTGACTGCACCTGAGTGTTTATACTAACTCATCTTGTCTGGTTTGGTTCAGAGTTTTAAGGTACATTTACATTTGATGACACTGATGACGTCAAGCTGCCTTAAAACAGGTCACATGACTCAAAAGGTAACGTTAAAATCTATTGGTTTGTATTTTAAAGGGACTGTAGCTCCAGACTGGGTGGTAAATTGGTACGTGACCTGTCGAGGCTGGAACACTTTGGGGTTGATCTCCTTTGGTTCTCTACCTGTTGGGTGGCTAATGCTAACTCGCAGATGTCGGGCTGATGTCAGCAAACACAACCAGCAGGAGCAAATGAATTAAAGCGCTGAATTTCCTGCTCTGCTGGACTGAAAATTCCAATTAACCTGAACGACTGTGCTCTGCTTGAAGCATCGAGCACTGACAGTCCATCGCTGTGTTTTTGGAATATGCACATCAATGACAGCCTTGCAGGTGGTGCAGGCTTGAAAAGGTCGAGGTTTTATATTTTTGGCTGTCAGCCTTCGGATGCGGTAAACTTGACTGGGCTTCCCTGAATTTATCTGAACTACATCACTTTGGTACTTACTGCAGAAACGTTGATATGATACATGCGAAACATACAAACTTTACGTATCCGTGGTTTGAATTTAAGAGCTAGCTCTGAAGTCCTGTGTGAGAACTGGAAGTTTAGATTCTAGAACTCAGGTCTTGAACCACCAGATGGATCCTGGTTTGTGAACACAACAAAGCATGGATGTTTACTTTTCAGTGACATGCATGAAGACTGGCTTGGTAATGTTTGTGTGCTAAACACTGACTGGCTTGAGTTCCTGGTCCTTGGAGTCCCTCACAGTTGTCTTGTCCTTGTCCCAGGTGAAGACGACATGCATGCGTTTTGTTCACTGTGTGCTGTTTCATGTGAATAATGAAAAATGAAAAGCGCTTTGTTTCACAGAGGTGCTGTTAGGGCTAGTTTTTTCAAAATAAAAGCATCTCCTGCTGCTCACTTCCTGCAGAGAATGACATGTTGAAACAGTTTTCCCCTCTTTTCCATCAGCCTTTCCTTCCTTCCACTAACTTCTGTCCCCAAAAGCTGTGAGCGATTGACCTCCTTTTGGTTAGAACAGCGTCCTCTTCTTGTTTTGTGCTGTCCAGCAGATTCCCTCCAAAGAAATATGTCTTCAGATGGTCAAAAAAATACTGAAAATGTTGCACCTTTCGTGGACTCAACTTGTTTCCCAGTTTCGGCAGTGCTGGGACGTTTCACTAAATTCACCTGAGGGTGAATCGTTTCAAGAGATTTACTTGAAACATGTTAAATGTGCAGTGTTTGTGGTCCAGTGCATCTGTTTGGGCTTGAGTGGCGTTCAAAGACATCTGTTTCCTTTCTGTCTGTCTGTGACTCTGAACCATCCTTCCTCTCTACGCATTCAGATGACTTGACTCCACGGACCGTCCATCCTGGTAGTACGTCCACCATCCTTTCTTATTTTATGTGAAACAGTTCAGCTTGAGTCAATTCAGCTGTTTCACTTCTTCTTGTGATGTATATTTTGTCTTCTTTCTGTTCACAATAATTGTTTCCATCTTGGTTTAATTCTGATGAAACTCTCTGAATCTAGTCCATTTGAATCAAGTTCACATATTTTCCATCATTTCATCAATCAGTTAATCAATCAGTCTGTTCTTCATTGTCCTCCTTCCACATTCTGCCCTGTTTGTGATGAAATCCGTTGTGTCATTGCAGTTGACGACAGTCTCGGTTTCCTGCCGACGTTCGGTCCGTGCTTCGTCAACCTGTACGGCAGCCCCAGAGAGTTCACCGCCTTCAACGATCCGCACGAGGCGCTAAACTACGGAAAAGTAACTCAACATTTGTTGTTTTTCCTTAAATACGATCAGTCATCAAGAAAATTTAAGGTTGAAAGTGTTTGAAAAGTCATAAAACCATCCAGAACTTGATTTTTGCAGGTAAGTTTTTGTGGATTATCACTGAAATAAACAGATTCAGCTGAGCTGTAGCTTTATTTTAGCTTAAATTACAGCTCCAGTATCATGTTTCAGGCTGTAAATGAGCACAGATTTCCTCCTTATTTGACCAAGTAGATGAATAGCAGCTATTACAAGCTTCTCAGTAATTGTATGAGATGTTTTGTAACTACGCTAAGGTAGACATTTAGTGAATCTTGCACCTTCTAAAGATCGTTTTCTGCCTGTCAGGGGGAGGGCGTGGCGTACCGAGGTCGAGTTTTACTGGAACTAAGTACAAAACTGATGGACAAGCCCGAGCAGAAGAGTGAAGACATACCGTCTGATGACCTCCTGGTGGTGGAGGTGAGCAGGAAGGAGGAAATTAAAGAGGGTATATAAACACTTGAACCTGCAGAGGACGGCGTCATCCATCCATCCTTCTCTCTCTCAACAGAAGTTTCTCAGGAAGAGGAAGTTCTCCCTCTTCGTGGCGTTCTACTCGGCCACGCTGCTCCAGGACGTCGACGACGCCATCCAGTTCGAGGTCAGCATCGGGAACTACGGCAACAAGTTCGACTACACCTGCCTCCCTCTGGCCTCTGCCACCCAGTTCAGCCGGGCCGTGTTTGATGGTAAGTCAGAGGTCAAAGGTCAAGAATATGAAAAGTTAGTTATCCATTTGCAAAGAGTTTTGGTTGTAGAATGCTGCTGATTACAAGCTGCGGTTTAATGATTTTCATAATAATGATTGCATCATTGTGTATGTATGCGTGTGTGTGTGCGTGTGTGCGTGTGTGCGTGTGTGTGTGCGTTCCAGGCTGCCACTACTACTACCTCCCATGGGGAAACATTAAGCCAGTGGTGGTTCTGTCTTCAGAGTGGGAAGAAATCAAACCGAGGATCGAAGCTCTCAACATGCTGCTGACTATCATCGAGAGACTGGTGGGTGTCCTATCTGTGTGTGTGTGTGTGTGTGTGTGTGTGTGTGCGTGTGTGCGCGTGCTAATGTATGTCTTTCTTTGTTGGTACCTATTCGAGTTTTAGACCTTGAAAGTGAAAAAATAGTCATTCCTCTCTTAAGTTGAATGTTTACCATCTGAACGTGTGTGTGTGTGTGTGTATGTGTGTTCAGGAGGAGAACCTGCAGCGGGTGCAGCTGGAGGTGAAGGCAGGCAGTGATCTGGAGGAGGTGGAGCTGCGAGTGGTGGAGCTGCTGGATCAGGTCATCACAGACTGCAGGTGAACGCTGAGGCTGTCGAGGTGTTTTAAACGGTGCTGGAATGTAACTAAGTGCATCTGCTCAAGCACTACGCTTCCCTCTCTCTCTCTTTCTCCAGTGAGGAGCTGCCCTCTCTCGACCAGTGGCAGTGCGCGACGCCTCTGGACCACTCGCGGAGGCACGTTCGCGTTCTCCACCTGCAGCAGATTGTGGCGGCGGCGCTCGCTCTCAAACACGGACCCGCCACCGAGCTGTCCACGGTGCTGGAGCAGGCTGAGGACTGGGCCAGCAGGCTCAGGGCCTTGGCCGAGGAGGTGAGTGTGTTCGTTATGTTCTGACCCAGAAATGAAGTGAAGAACGAGGCTACACTCGCTCTTTTTCTGTGTGTGTGCTCTGTGTCTCTCGCCCAGCCTCAGAACAGTCTCCCAGACATCGTGATATGGATGCTGCAGGGCGACCGCAGGGTGGCGTACCATCGCATCCCAGCACACACTGTGATCTTCTCCCAGCAGCACTGTGGGAAACACTGCGGGCAGCTGCAGACTGTCTTCCTCAAGGTGCACACACACAAACACAAACACGCACACACACGCACAAACACACATGCATTTTGTGTTCTGAAATGAAGTTTTACCTCCCGCCGTGTGTGCTGTGCAGTACCCGCAGGGCAGCGGTGGAGAAGCCAAACTTCCTGGTCAGCTGAGGGTCAAAGTCTGGTTCGGGTTGGCTGCTGACATCAAACACTTCAACCAATACGCTGAAGGGAAGCTGTCGGTCTTTGCTGAGACGGTAAGATGCTGCAACAAGAGGGGCAGGGTTGACCGATCAATACACCCAGATTTACCATCTGTACTGTAGCTAGCTAATTAAGCTAACAGCAGCTCCATGGGGGGCATTGTGCATCATCCCATGACTTAAATCTCTCCTCCTGCAGTATGAGAACCAGACCCGACTCGCCCTGGTGGGCAGCTGGGGAACTACAGGCTTAACGTACCCAAAGTTCAGCGACGTCACCGGGAGAGTGAAACTGCCCAAAGACAGCTTCAAGCCCTCACCTGGCTGGACCTGGGCCGGAGACTGGTTCATCAGCCCCGAGAAGACGTGAGTGTGCACAGGAGATGAAGTTGGAGATTTTTTTTGTTGTCATTTTTCTGACTGTGTTTTTGGTCAAAAAATGCTTTTATATTCTCACTCAGACATTATTTGAAAGAAACATCTGGTGAAACAAAACTACAGAAACCTGCAGGGCTTAATATATGTAAATATATCTGTGTGCGTGTGTGTGTGTGTGTGTGTGTGTGACGATAAACCCTCAGACTGCTCTTTGACGTGGACGCCGGTCACATGACCTTCTCAGAGGAAGTGTTTGAAAACCAGATGAGGTTACCGGGCGGGCAGTGGATCGGCATGCCGGAGGGCTACACTGATGTGGTGCGTGTGTGTCCGTGCTGTGCACGAGTGTGTGTGTTTCTGCACCTTTTATCTCGCTAAATCTAATGTGTGTGTGCGTCAGAACGGGGAGAAGGCGGTGCCAAAGGACGAGGTGGAGTGTCCTCCAGGTTGGGTGTGGGAGGAGGTGGAGTGGAGCGAAGACCTCAACAGGGCTGTGGACGATCAAGGTCAGCACAAAAACACACCAGCAGCAACAAAAGGTTAATTCAACACTAATACGTCCCATTCTGTGTGTGTGTGTGTGTGTGTGTGTGTGTGTGTGTGTGTGTGTGTGTGTCCAGGCTGGGAGTACGGCATCACCATCCCTCCAGACCGCCGGCCCAAATCGTGGGTGCCAGCGGAGAAGATGTACCACACCAACCGAAGGAGACGATGGATACGAATGAGACGACGAGACCAGCAGAAGATGGACGCTCTCCGAAAGGTAGACCGAGACCTTCCACCTCTGACGTTTCTGACCAAAACGTCTCACCTGTAAAGCTTCATGGATCCGTTCCATTCATCTGGATCAATAATCTTGTCATCTCTCATGTCATCCTGTAATGAGAGCAGCTGAAGTTTCCTGTTTCAGCCACTAGATGGTGCCCTAGTTACACAGATGAGCAGAGAGCAGCTGAAACACACAGAGGTTCAGAGTGTGTGTGTGTGTGTGTGTGTGTGTGTGTGTGTGTGTGTGTGTGTGTGTGTGTGTGTGTTCACAGCAGCGTCCTGACGAGGCGGAGAGGGAGGGATGGGAGTATGCCTCGCTGTTCGGCTGGAGGTTCCACTTGAAGCCAAGGAAGACGGACAGCTTCAGGAGGCGCAGGTGGAGGTGTCGCATGGAGCCGCTGGAGAAGACGGGGCCGGCGGCCATCTTTGCCCTGGAGTGCTCTCTGGTGAGAGGATCAGATAAAAAAAACTATGTCACAATAAAATGCTTTATAATGGCATTAAAATCCACTACATGGCCAAAAGTATGTGGACACCTCAACATTTCACACAGAACCAGTTCTTCTGCACCAAACTGGGAAAACCGCTGAAGCAGGAAACAGAAAGTAGAAAGCACACTTCTTTTAATTGCATGTAATATTAAAATCCGTTGGACCTAAAAGGCCCAAATCGTGAGGAACAGAAGAACAAACGTAAACAAAAGTTCATGTGCATGCACGTCCACATACTTTTGGCTGTGTGATGTATGTTAAGACTTCTCAGAACCTTTATATTAATGCTTTTATTTTGAAGGCCATGCAGGAGGTCAGTGCATTTCTACAGGTCAGTGTTGCCTGTTCTTTTCTTTCTGAATGTGATCTTCATCTTCCTTTCCTTTGGCCTCCTCCTCCTCCTCCCACAGAGCAGTATCGAGGACAAGAACGATGACAAGTCGGTCACGACAACGTTCGGAGTCAACAGACCGACCATTTCCTGTTTCTTTGACCGTAAGACAGCACAACATGCTTTTTTTTTTTCTTCCTCTTTTCTTTTTTTTGTTCTTTTTTTCTTTTTATTCTCTCATAGTCTTCCTCCTTCTTCAATCCTTCCCTTTTTTATCAATTCAATGGTGTGTGTGTGTGTGTGTGTGTTCATCTAGGTGGCGCCCGCTACCACCTGCGCTGTTACCTGTACCAAGCCAGAGACCTGCTGGCCATGGACAAAGACAGCTTCTCAGGTGAATTCTCTCAAATCTTCGCCATGTTTCTCACCAAGCGTCTGTCATAGATGAAGAATGACGCCGATGACTTGCGCCATCTGGTGGCTGAAAAGTTTAGTTTGTGAAAATTGAACTCAGCATTCTCATAACATGAGAATTATAGCAATTATAATAATATGATAAAACTAAACTAATGCTCTTATACAACACAATAGAATTGCAATAATTGGGATAATTTATATGAGATTCAGATATGATATATGTGTTATATGTTGCAGAGTATGAAGATGTCAGGGGTTGAAATTTAGCTTTAAACACGTGGAGGTACACAGAACATCTGGACAGCAAAAATAAGGACGTGAGCTTTAATAACCAGCAGCGTTATTCTGCTTTTATGAAGAGTTTTTGGTGTGACTGCACTGAAAGATGGAGGGAAAAAGAAAGAGTGACACAGAGAGGGAGGACAGAAAAGGGAGACATGTTTTTCTTTTATTTGAAGAAGGTCATGGAAACTGCGGCTACCGTGAGCGTTAATCAGAAACCCACCGCAGCCTCACATGTAAAAACAGAGACGAGGCTTTGAAAAACAGAGGGATGAATAGACGGAGGAGGAGAGAAATGATAGATGATGGAGGGAGG
This sequence comes from Chaetodon auriga, assembly GCF_051107435.1. Taxonomy (NCBI): domain Eukaryota; kingdom Metazoa; phylum Chordata; class Actinopteri; order Chaetodontiformes; family Chaetodontidae; genus Chaetodon; species Chaetodon auriga. Next base: position 2,805,747 of record NC_135097.1, read on the forward strand.
CTGCTTAAAGGGAAGCAGACACACACCGGCTGTAATGGATGAGTAGAGTTGATGGATGGCCTTCAGTCGTGTGTTAATCTGGTGTTAAATGGCATCTGGGTGGCCATGATTAAAGCCCGAGTCATTTATCAAAGACTGAGCTCTTTGTTTCTCTGACTTTTTTCAGTCTGTCTCCGTCCTCCTGTTGGTCCGTCCTTTCCTAAATCTCGTTCTCATCAGTGTCAGCGTTGAAGCTAGCTGTGCTAAAATCGCAGGGCTAACTAGCGAGCTAACTGGAGCTTCTTCTTCTGCTGCTCGTTTGTGTCTTCTTTGCTTGTTTTTTTCTTTGTCCCAGTCTGTCTTTGTTAGTAGGTCTCTTTTATCTCTGTGTATCTTTACATCTTTCTTTTTTCTTTCTCTCGTCCTCTCAATCTCTTCATCTCTACCTCTCTGTGATCCTTTATTTCTGTCTGTTTCCATCTTTGTTTCTTTGTTTTTGAAACTCCTTATTTCTGTTTGTTCTTCCTTTTTGTTCTTTCTTTCCTTCTTTCTTTCTTTGCTTCCTCCCATCCTCTCTCTATCCTTTTCTCTCTCTCCCCCCTTCCATCTCCCTGTGCCTCACCCTGCCTTTCCCCTCATCTCTCTCTGTCTTTCCCCTCCCTCTCTTTACCTCTCTCTCCCCTGTCTTCATTGTGTTTATGTACCCCTGTGGCTCCCACTGAGGTCCCTGCTACTGCTGCTTCCCCTCCACACACACACACACACACACACACACACACACACTTACATAACCCCCCTGGGCTGTTTGTATTGCTGTTTATGTGAGCTCACGGGCTGTTGGGAGTGGACGGTAATTGAACGGGTCACCATGGGTGGTGTGTCTCTGAAGTGTGTGTGTGTGTGTGTATGTGTGTGTGTGTGTGTGTGTGTGTGTGTGGATGTCCAAGGTTAATTGAGGGCTGGTGGGAAAATGCAACTTAGCTTCTGTTTACTCTAATTCTAACGGCTCCATAGAGACTCTTTACCCGGCCTGAAATAACAAACTACTCATAGTGTGTGTGTGTGTGTGTGTGTGCGTGTGTGTGTGCGTGCGTGCATGACTGTACATATATATGCGTTTCTGTCCATGTGTCCACATTCTAAGTTTTGTGTGTGTGTGTGTGTGTGTGTGTGTGTGTGTGTTAACATGGAGTCGAGTGGTTGTGACCTGGAATAACAAACTCCTCCGAGCGGTGTTCCCAGCCCTCCGTCTCGAGCTCGGCATTCCCGAGCTGCTGATGTCACCGTGTGGGACGCCGGGATAGTTTGGACAGACAGGCACACACACACACACACACGTACATAAGCTTGTGCTATGCTTGTGAGGACCCTCCTAAAGAATCAATTCCCCAGCTTCATCTATACCCTCATCTTCTCCTCTGAATCTGAGGCAGCAGCTTAAACTGAGGCTCATGAGCACAAAAAAAATCTGACCTGGAGTCACTTCAGAGCCAGTTTATTTCTTTACTTTGTTTTATTGCTATTGAGTATTTTCACTTGAAATTAAACTGTATTTACTCAGGTATTTCTTGTGTGAAAGGTGATTTCACACCTTTAGTTTGCATCGGTAGAAAGTACATTTACTCAGTACTACTTTGATGTACTCTCTTTTATGATACTTTATACTTGTATATTTCACAGAGAAATATTTGACTTCTTACTGCACGACATTTCTTTGGCGGGCTGTAGTTACTAGTGGCTTTTCAAATTAAGATTTTACACTAAAAAAAACTAACGATGATGGGACTTTTTCCCTGACGTGTCCTCACTGTCACTCACCTTTGTCCCCACAAAGATAGAAATATAAGAACACACACACGCGTGTCTCCAACACTTTTGGGGACATTATGAAGACTTATGTTCAGTTTCTGGAGACTTAGTCGAACCTCAACCTAAACCTACCAGAAGTCCCCACATTGAGTAAACACATTTATGTCCCCACACCGTCAGTAATACAGGTCTACACATGCTGTATACTGCACTGTAAGGTCACACACAGCAGCATCGTGGCATCGCAGTCAGTTCAGATCTGTTCTCTGCTGGGGCGACAAACTGGAGCCGATTATAAAACACAAACAAACCTCAGCGCCGGACTGCTTGTTAGCAATTTTCTGCTTTTATTTTCTTGACGTCTTTTGGCGTCCTTCGCTTATTTCTGTGGCGTCTCTGCAGAGCGCCTCTCAGAGCTCATCTGTCAATCACAGCCTGGGTGCGACGGTCTTTGTTTCTGGGGAGGGCGTTCTGCTCCTTGTGCTGCGTTCGTGGCGGTTATCTCACCGTCATGCTAACCGCTAAAGGCTACATGTTGACAGTCATTTCAAATGTGTTATCAAACTTTTTTAGTCATGCTAGCAGTGAGTCTGTCAGAAAAAGATTTATTCATGTTACATTTAGTTGTTTTCTGTCCCCAGACCCCTACGCCATCGTGTCCTTCCTCCATCAGTCCCAGAAAACAGTGACGGTGCGAAACACCCTCAATCCCACCTGGGACCAGACACTCATCTTCTACGAGGTGGAGATTTTCGGCGACCCTGAGGTCACGATGGCCACTCCACCCAACATCGTGGTGGAGATTTACGATTCGGACACATACGTGAGCGTTTGTTAATGTGTTTTTACCCGACGTATTTTACATTTCGTCCCGGCTGAGGTTGGACTGAAGCTTCTAACTTTCATGCCAGACGCTGGAGCTGTAAAATGCTCTTTTTCCTGTGTGTAAACACTGAATATGTGTGTTTGAAATGTTCAGGGTGCAGATGAGTTCATGGGCCGCTGCGTGTGCCAGCCCTCCCTGACTGCCTCCCCCCGTCTGGCCTGGTTCCCCATTCGCAAAGGGGACAAGAGCGCCGGCGAGCTGCTGGCTGCCTTCGAGCTCATACGCAGAGAAAAGGTCAGAGGTCAACCTTCCATCTTCACTACTTTATTAATCCTCTGCTTGTATTCCTCCATTTTTGTCCTCCTGGGAATCAAATGAAACATGGACCTCAATTCAGTAACATAAAGTATTGATTTATACCAATTTAAATGATCTTATTACAATGAAATGATCTCCTCATTCTGTGTCTACAGCCAGCAGTTCACCATATTCCAGGTCAAGAGGTCAGTTTAGCATTTTCTTTTCAGTGTCCTCTTCTTGGATCAATCGCTCCTCATTTCCCTTTTTCGTGCATTTTCATCCTTTAAAATCAAAGTCGTCTATTCTTGTCTCACCCACAGGGAGACATCATGACCTCCACCCACGTTCTAGACGAGGTAAAACGTAATAAGACTGTTACGGTAATAAGAGTGAGAAGGTTTGTCCATTTTATCCCATCTGGAGTTTCTTTTTGAAAAAAGGTTGATATGAATTTTCTCTGATGTGATTCATATGCAACAAATGCTGTGCAATACATCTGTGGTTGTAACAAGCATCTCGGTACAGTTAAGGAACTTCTGATGAAGTTTGAAGTCCTTAATGTCCCAGCTGATGTCCCACCTGTTGCTGAAATGTGACACCTCCTCTTCCTCTCTCTTATTTCACGGCTCTTTATCTTTTCTCGTCTTCTTCTTCGATGCTGCTCCCTCAGTTGATGTTTCCAGGATTCCTTGCTGAAAACCTGCAGCAATGGGTACAACGTGCACACCGGCATGAACACGAATGAGATATAAATACAAAACATGCTCATCCTTCATGATTCATGCATGTTACAGGCCTGCATGCGTGTCTCCTACTGGTGTCCTTTGTTTTCATTTTTCATACTCACACAATCCAAACGTCCACTAACAACGTTTAGTTTCCTCTTCTGTATCTTGTTCTTTTAATGTGGATATTTGTGTCCTTTACACACAAAAGTTTATGGCTTATGTTTTGTTCTACTGTAAGAAGCTGTTTAAAGATCAAATGTTAGTTCTTTATAATTATTTTGTTTTTGATGATTATCAGGAGAAAACATAGCGTGACCATGACAAATGAAGCATGTCCTCTCCAGCCTGTCTGTCCTTATGTTACCAGTAACAGACTGGTTTTGTCCTGCATTAGTCTGGACCTGAATGTTACATCTGTGTTACTTTAACAAACCCATCTGACATGTTAACACTAAACATCAAGTCATTAAACAGCCGTTTATGATTGCTGATTCACGACTCTTCTGCGTTCCTATTGGCAGCCCGAGGAGTCGGACCTTCCACACCCGCCCCCTCAGAGAGAACCCAACGTCTTCGTGGTTCCTCAGGGAATCAAACCTGTTCTGCAGAGAGCTGCCATCGAGGTATTTCCTAAGATCTACAACAACTATCGATGTGTGTTTCACTCAACAAACTTCCTTCGGGTAGCAGCATTTTCTTGCAAGCTTCTCCGTTTAAAGGAAGACTCTGCATCCTGTTTTTGGTTGCAAAACTCCAAATGTCCGTTACAGTTTCCCAAAACTCAACGTGGCATTTCAACATGTCCTATTTTGTCTAACGATCAGTCCAGAACCCAAAGATATTGAATTGTCTTTCATGTAAAATAAGTTAAAAATGCAGGAAAACATTTACTTAAAACGTATTTACTGCTTTTCTCTGGTTGGCTTTGTTCTCACTTGAATATCTGTGACGTTTGGACTTTTGGTCAAACCATTTTTAATACAAACACTGGGCTTTAGGTGACTGTGATCAGCGTTTTTCATTATTTTTCATAGATTAAATGATGAGCTGATGATTGAAAAAATGAACACCTGATTCTTTAATACTTAATAGGATGAATATCTGTCTTCCCTCCCTTCTGTCAGATCTTAGCGTGGGGTGTTCGTAACCTGAAAAGTTTCCAGCTGGCCAGCGTTACCTCTCCGAGCCTGCAGGTGGAGTGCGGAGGCGCCATGGTCCAGAGCTGCGTCATCCGCAGCGTGAAGAAGAACCCCAACTTTGACATCAATAAGCTGATTCTTGATGTGGTGAGAACACAGAACACACACTGGCATCACGCAGATGTAATCAGCACAGAGGCTCACGGCTTTCATGGCTAATGAGAGCTCTGCTGTGATGTGGTTTGGGCCACTCATTTATCTTCATCAGCGAAGCCACAACAATGGACTCTACTGTTCCTTCTCCTCTTCCATAAAAACTAGAACTCTTCTGTTGGCCCGAAAGCAGCAGTTCTGAGTGTGGACGTTGGCCGTCCGCAGATGCTGCAGTTGTAGATGCTTCCAGCTCGGTTGCAGAGCTGTTTCCAGCAAAAAGGAACATTTCTGCAGTTGTAAAGAGACTAATGTTTGGTAAATGAAGGGTGGAGGTCTTCATCACTGATGTGACTGCTGACGAGGCGCTTTTAAACTGGATTCCACTGTAGAATGAGGTCGTAAATCTGACTGAATGTACGTGTATGCAGTATAATTTTCTTTAGATTTCAGCGCTCATGTGTGATTCAGCAGCCCAGAAAGTCGTCTAGCTCTAATATTGTACCTGGGAAACAGGTGGAGGGGTTTTATTTGGACCGACAGGTCACACAGAACACAAGAAACTGGGATTTTTAAGGTCACGTTTGCACTTAATTTGAAGTCCATGTGACTGACAAACTTTAGAAAGTGTCTCCTGATTTGGTGTGAGGCTCCCGTATCGAAGTTCACCTTTGTTGAAGGCTGTTTGTCATGGTCGACCTTTACAAACTGTTAGTGAATTTTGAGAATTAAGTCATTATTCTCGACATTTAAGGGTGAAGCCGGCAGTATTCATTAACTGTGTCAGACCTGTGACATCATATATGGCAGAACAGCTGAAGGCAAATTTGACTGTACCTTAAACTTTTATTTAAAGTGGCTCTCTGTCAGTATTTTAGTGAAACTTTATATTAAGGTATAGATATTCACCATTAGCTGGTTGCTCATCAGCATCCATACCAGCAGCACCTTTGAAAGATAAAGAAACACGACTCCAAATCGCTGCATGCCTGCTGGATGTGTAAATATGGAGCTGTTTGCGAACAAGTTTTCCATATCAATCAAAAATTTGTGGCCAAAAAGAAAAAAAAAAAATCAGTGAATGCAATTTTTTATTTTCCAACTGACCTGAAATTTCACCTCAAACAATTAGAGCAGAGTTCATGTGTCCTGTGCTAAGTTACTGGAAAAACAGAGCTGTTTTTCCAACGCTGTTTAACTGAATCGGGGGGTTTTAGACACCTCTTATGATGACTGCGGATCACCCAGGAGGAGCTGTGTGGGAGAAGCTTGAACAGTGTTGAATAGTCTTGAAATTCCCCGTTCAGGAAGCCGATATGAGCCACGCTCTGGCACAGAGAGCTCGATCTGTGGCGCTTCTGTCAGGAAAGATGAATGGTCAAAGCTTGCTCGTGCAAACTTAGAAATATAAATGATTCTGTCAGAAAAGCTGTTTTCTTCTGTTGCCTTTATGCAGTAACAGGGTTTATTTGCCTTATTGGTAAAGCAAATAAATGAATGGAGACGTGGTTTTCCTCTGAAGTGGTTAGTTATTTTGCGGTCAGAGATATCTTTGATGCTGAAATACATCCCAGAATCATTATTTTACTGTTGGAATGGGAATTTTGAGAGTCAGCGTTCGGCCGCACTCATCGCTTATTGGTGCTGATCAACAAGTCGGACACTTTGTGGAAATTCTCCTTCATCAAAATCATCATTTGGCTCCTTAAATGACCAGTTTACATGTTCAATAATCTTACTGAATTCCCTCAATTTCATATTGGCAGCAAAGTACTGTAAAATACTCTGTGACTGATGTATTATTATATATTATTAAGTAGTTTTGTTGCGTCGCAGTTGCTCTACGTGCAGCTACTTTTGTCCACTTCATGTACATTTAGCTGGTTTGGTCCAGTGGTCCCCAAACTAGGGGTTGGGTCATTCCAAATGGTCAAAAGATACATTTTAGGGGTCATTCGATGATTAATGGCCAATGAAAGAAAACCTTTTTTATAATATTTTTTCCCTTTCGGGTCTCAATTAGTAATTTAAATGAATACATAGACATCAACAACTTCATCAGTAAGTCAAAAAGGTTGAGAACCGCTTGTTTAAACTTTGATAATCCGTCGTGTTTTATGAGCTTATTGCATGTTTTTTTTAGTAAAATATTATTGTGACAAGTAACTTGTAACTACAGCTTCATATACTTTGCTAATTTTGCCCCGTTTCAGGGAAAAAGGTGTAAAATTTTCCCATTGACGCCTTCCTGGTTCTCTAGAAATGTTATTGTTGTTAAAGCTTCTGTTCCTGGTTAATCTTTGGCTGATTATTCACCGTGTAACCTTTATTTTCATGGTCATAAAACAGGTTTTCACGGGCTAAACTACAGGCACGTTCCTAACTAACTTATCGTGATTGTCACACTGTGAGCGGACATTTCTTTGAGTCAGTCGTTTATTTTAATCAGCACAAAACCGCAATATTGAAAGCAGGAGCCTCACCAGTCATTATTTATTCTTCAAATGTAAAACTGCCCTCCACCAACATGTTTCCACTGAGTTTACATCGCTGCCATTACATTCCACCTAAGTGTTTTCTTATGAAAACCTAAACTGAAATATGGAAATATTATGCACGTTTTTCCTAGCAGAAGCGGGCTCAGGGTTTAATGTTAACAATATTAAGGCCTGAAGTTGATCACCTCAGTGTTTTATTATGACAGCTTTAACTGGAGCATGGAAATATTCACATATTTTTCCCTCAAATGCATATCCTAACTTTGGCTCCGGCAGTTTAATGTTAACAAGATTAAGGTCCTGTGTTGACCGCCGCAATAGTGTGACAGCCTCCACCGGACTGTGGAAATATGCACATATTTTTCCCCTAAATTCAGCCCCTGAACTCAGTCCAAGCATTTAATGTTAACAATATTAAGGTCTTAAGTTGACTGCGTAAGTGTTTTCGTATGGCACGGGGGCATAAGAAAATGTCATGTGCATAGTTTCCTTAAATACAACTCTTTGAAGAGCCTAACCACCTAATGTTAGCTCTCTCCCTTTATTGTGTGAGTTTAGCATCATCAGCCCCACTTAAGCCTTTTCAAAGCTGCAGAGGTCACATGGATTACAGTTACCAAGTCATGTTTCTTGAGCCGGCCTGCCTAAATGAGAGTATTATAGGGATGAATGTTTGAATGTAGCTGCTGTAAAGGCTTGAGATGGTGAATATTTAGGCTGCTTGTCTAGAATCAGCTTTGAATTTGACTCCAGCAGACGAGTGAACCCCTGTATTATCAGCAGCAGTAAGAGATTTACAGTAAGTGCTGAAGTGCTGGTCTGTTTGTGTCCCGCAGCTTTGTCGACACACTTTGTGAGATGTATGAAATATACGATGTATAACAGATTGAACACAGACAGACGTTAGTCCAGGTTTAAGGGGCTGTGCAGTAAAGATTTTGGTATGTTTCAGAAAACCACGCTGTTCAGTAGCTGTGCACATTAGCAATAATAATGTTGATATAATCACAGCACTGGTCTTTGTGGCCGTCATGTGAATTTGATAAACATGTACTTCACCAGTCCCTGAGCGAAATTTGCTAAATTACATGTTTATCCTGTAAAACAATATTTGGAGTAGATCTTTTTCATGGCAGCCATTTTGACTTCTTACAAAGGGGAAAGCACAGGAGAAACTAGTTTCCAGTTTCCACTTTGATGATAGACTAGTGGGTGAACTGCTGTAGCTGGAGAGCTAACTGCTAACACGCTAGCCAGTTGTGAGCATGCTAGCACCACTCAGTCACAAAAGCTCTCAGGGCTTCGTTCCTTTTTTCTATTTACTCTGTAACTTACTTCCTCCTGAGATTTTGTTCTCAAAACTGAACATAATTTAATTCAGTGAAGTGTTATTGTAGGAGAAAAAAGGCTAGCGAGCTTGCTAGCTTGATCGCTAACAGAACAATAAGTTCAAACCGATTGAAAAGTCGTGTTTGTACTATTGAATGCAGCCTCATAACTGTCGTCTTCTTTTAAATATCTCTGACAGAGGAGCTTAAACAATAAGCTACGAGAGTTTCCTGCATTTTGGACTCTCTGGCTCTCCATCCCCTCAAAGTTCAGCACTGTCAAGGCAGCTAGCTACTGGTCAACGCTTAAAATCTGCATGTCAAAGTTCACCAAAGTTGAAGTGGACATAAAAATGTGCACAAATTTACTCACATGAATGAATCCACTGGTGGCGAAACCATTGAAATGAACTGAATTTGCTGCAGTTTGTGTGTTTTAAATTTCTTTCTTTTTCTCTTTTGTTCCCTCCATCTTTCCTCAGAGACTTCCCTGTGAGGAGCTCTACATGCCGCCCCTCGTCATCAAGGTCATCGACAACCGTCAGTTTGGGAGGAAGCCGGTGGTCGGTCAGTGCACCATTCGGTCGCTGGAGGAGTATCGGTGCCTCCCAGAGGAGGAACGACCGGCGGAGGAGGAGGACAGTGGATGGAGACGTAAGACACGGATGATATAAACACCTCGAGCAATGAAGTCACGCTGATCTTGAATGTTAAAAATGTCTTTCTGCTGTGTTTGCAGGTGAGACGCCAAACTTAATTTGCGAGGAGGTGTTTATTGACATCGATGACGAGGAGCCGCTGATGCCTGACCAGGTAAAACCATCCTAAAGGTGCTCTGTGTGAACAATGCCACGTTAGCACAAAGCTCATCAGAGCCCATGAAAAGACCAAAGCATCAATGTGTTCGTCTCTCAGTACAGTAACCCTCAGCCTGTTTCCTACTCATCATCTATTAAATGAATCACAAATATAGCTTCATTTTTAAAAACAGCTCGTCCTCTGTAGGGACTGTTTTTGGCTGTGGATTAATACACATCGAGCGCTGTAGTGAGTATTTGTTTTGCTTGCAGAGTTTGTCGTGAAAATGATGATTTTTGCAGCCAAACCTTATTTATTTTTTTAAAGATCTGATGCAGTTTGCAGCCTCCTCATTCTGATTATTGCGATCGGGTCAAATTTAGCAGAGAAGCAGTAGGAAATGTTCAGCACATGCATGCATTGTTTCCTGTGAATCCAGTTTGGATCCGTCACAGGAATGGCAGACTCCGCCACCAACAGTGAACACTGCAATACAGAGAGATAATTACATATAACAAATCTAAAAACATCACATATTTGCTTCTGTAAGTCGTCATCAGGCTCTTGTCATTTGCTGAACCAGGTAATAACCACTGCTGATCAATAATCACTAGATTGTGACGCAGGGATCATGTTTATCGAACAAATCAAACCAGCAGATTCACAGAAGAACGTTTGTTTGGTAAAATAGAAACTGCAGCTGAACTTTTGTTCCCCAGTTGCTCCTCATTACAGCCGAACCTACTGTAAGTGGTTTAATACCCAGTGATCCAGAGATTTTCCAAATGCATGTATGAGGAATGTGTGTGTGTGTGTGTGTGTGTGTGTGTGTGTGTGTGTGTGTCATGACATTCGTATTGATTCTTATTTATATGCGTATGTGAACTGTGCGAGTGTGTAGATGTGTGTATTTTCGGGTGTGGGGTGTTACAACCAATAAGTGGAAAGGTCAAATATGAAACACTCATCTTTCCACTGGGAACATTTGTGTTTGCGTGTGTGTGTGTGTGTGTGTGTGTGTGTGTGTGTTCAATGGTACCAGCAGCATAAATAAACATGATCTGACATGATGACATGGCAACCGTCTCTGTGGTTGGTGGTTACCGTGGCGACCACGAGACCCGTGCTCCTTACCGACCATTAACGTCCTCTGTCCATGTTTAAGACATTTCCTTTTCACTCCTCCTGTCTTTCTTTCTTTCTTTCTTTCTTTGTCTTTCTTTCTGTCTTTCTTTCTTTCTTTCTTTCTTTCTTTGTCTTTCTTTCTGTCTTTCTTTCTTTCTCTCTCTCTCTCTCTTTCTTTTGGAGGAACGTGGAAACTATTTTCCAATCGACCTAATCCTTGTTCAAATTTCTCTGGTTTCAGACACACAATTTTCAGTTTATCGTGCGCACACACACTCAGACTCAAACCCACAGACTTAACCACACGTAACCCACCGAGAGACATGCAGCGGTATGAAACAGTGTTTGCATGCTAAAACCAATACGGCCAACAAAGCAGCCTTTACGTTTGGAGCGATATGACAAAGTGATTGATACGTGCATTAACACGCACGCACACACGAGGACATTTTGAACCTCTGATCTTGTGTGTAAGACACTCATAACTTCTGAGCATCGTTGTCTTAAGCTCGTGCTCATTAGCAGCTGGCGAGCTTGCTCGTATCAGCCGAAATTCAGAGATGAAAAGATTGATAGTGACTTTAAACTTAATAACAGTGGCTCTGAAAGGAGGACCGAGCCGCTCACCACATCCACATGCCGTCATGGTCAGAGAGAAGACCAGCAGTCTTCAACAGTAAAATGTGGTTCCCAGCCATTTTTGCTTGTGACCCCATGTGAAAAACCTACTTGTGACCCTCAGTGCAGCTTCTAAACCGATGAGCTGAAAGCAGTTCAATCAAAGAGTTTGAATCTTTTCCTGGAGAGGTAAAACTCAAAAGTAATAAACGATGCAGAAGATAAAAGTGCTGCCGACCAAACCGGAGCAGCCACAAATTATGACAGAAGGAGGAAGTGAGGTGATGTTTTAAAGAGACTCGGGGTGGATCGACCGGTCGCCAAAACATCGGACTTTAACATGAGAGACCGCAGTTCGTGTCTCGCTTCCAACCGGCAGTAAATGTTTTTTTAAACCACGACCACAATCGTTCCCTGACCTGAACAAAGGACTTGTTTTAGCCCAAACCACGAAATTTCCCTAAAGCTAACAAAACTGTTTTTATGCTCAAACCTAATAAACAGATTTATTCAGGGCTGCAGATCAGAAGATGCTTCAATGTGACCTCCTCGAGGGCATGGACGCAGCAAAGTTTGATATTTGATTTGGAGGATTCTTGGTGTAGAAAGTTTAAGGACAACATCAGAGCTAGTTTGAGCAAACACGTGTGCAAAATGCTTCAAAATGAGAAACGTTACAACCGACACTACAGAAACACTGCAATTAGCAAATGATGAAATATCTGAGTTTTCTCAGCCTCCAAATGTGACGTGAAATGCATGCGTTATATTTGAATCAGTCTATTTCAGTTCTTTGACTCGTCTACCGCGTCAAACTGCACCCATAAACAAGCGTCTCTCAGGTTAGGAACGAGTGTTGCAGAGATTACGTTCAGTCATCAGCGCTAATGCTGTATCTCGGTGGACAGCTCTACGGTTTAATGTGGAAATGGAAAAGCCACCGTGGAAAGAAACACTATACGGTTGAGGCGGAGGTTTCAGGAAAAATGAATCAACTCTTACTTCATCAGACCTCGGGGGACAGACAAAGTCATCTGTCTTATCTCCAAGTGAGTCAGTTCGACGCTCAAGGAGTTTAATGTTAAACACCATAATGAGACCAATCACGAATCCTGAGCAGCTCTCAATCATATGCGGACTCCCTGAATTGGCACTCCGCCATCAAAACCCTTCCTTTAATTGGTATTAGATTCGCACTGGAATGCAGAAAATCAAGTAAAGTTTGACTTTCAGACATCGCAGAAGGTCAGAATATTCACCCTCATGCTAAAAAAAAGTCCATCACAACACCACTTCAACTAAAACTTTGGGCAAAACGCCACAACAACATGGCGGCTTCCTGAGCAGAGTGCACTGAGAACAGTCATCTTGAGACAATTTAATGCTCTCATGTTATTTTATGTCTTCAATTTAAATTAGCTCCGTGGGCTGATAATTGAATGTGTTTGCAAATATGTCAGCCGAGGATATCCAGCATCCACAGGAGCTCTGAGCTGGAGAAATGCTTAAAACACACACACCATCACTTTCATGCTTTAGGGACATGACATAGTCTTACATTAATTTCCTGGAGGCCATAACCACTACTTACTCTAACCTTATACGAAGTCTTCACCCTAAAATTTCATGATTTACCTTATGGATTTATGCTATTTGCTATTTGTCCCCACAATGCGTCTCTGTAACGTGGTCCCCACAATGTTAGTATTACATGTAAACACACACACACACACACACACCACTGTGGTCTATTAAATGGTTTCTTTGTGTATATTAGTGAATGGAGGATTGTATAGAATCAGGAGACAACATAATTTGGTCTTATTGGTTTGGCAGACTGCATGAGGCTGTCATAGACTCTGTTCAGGGGGCAAACATAAATAATGCACACACACACACACACACACACACACACACACACAGACCGCAGCTATCCTTGTGTAATCACATTTGTTCCAATAAGGACTGAAGGGAGCTGGACAGGCTGAGGAATGCACTGTCATCAAACTGTGGTCCCAGAAGTCCATTAAAAAAACATCAAAAAAACCCAACTAATTATTGTGTTTATAATGTTGTTGTTGCGTTTGCTAAAAATAGCGAGAAGAGGAGAGTTCAGGGAGAGCGACGTTACTGTCAGAAAGATGGAGAGAGCCGAGGAAAGACGACGTGAAGACGAGAGATAACGAAATGAGAGGCGACAGTCCAACAGTCGATGTTCATTCATTGTTCTGTCATTAGAGCAAAACAAGCTAATTTAAAAGCAATGCTAATTAATAACCTGTATAATATTTAAACGTGGGCTTGAACCTGATGCACAGGCATGAAAATGTGCATCAAGTTTGGATAATTCTGCAAAATCCTAATTACCTTTTAAAATTCTCCTTGTTTGTTTAATGTCTGCCAATAGCCGTATGTTTAGGGAAAGACTGCGGTCGTGGCACAAAAATGACGGTTAAGGTACGTTAAGGCAAACAGCATCGAACAATTCAGCGAAACCTCTCATTACAGTGGCTTCAGAGCCAGCTTGGTTAACGTTAAGCAGCGAGAACATGAGTGTGACATTTGGGAAAATCTGCCTTTTCATGCCAAGCGATTATAAGCTAACTTAGCTTAGCATAAAGGCTGGAAACTGGGAAACAGCTAGCATAGTTCTGTCAAAGGTTACAAAGCGTTAACGCCAGCAGAGACTCCAGGTAGTTAAGATTATCTTATTCTGACATTTTGGCTTAACTAACTCGTTTACGGGCTCTGCTGCTGGTTAATGTTTGTTCTGGGCTGTAATGATGTAAAACGAGCGGCAGCTGTAGATCTTGGAAAACGCGCTGCAGTGATGTTTAAAGTGCACAGCGTTTGAAGTTAATGGGTAACAACGTGGAAAACCACTGGATCGGCCCTTTAAAGGAGCCTGAGGTAAGGTTCAAAGACTGTGAATCTGAGACTGAGAGCTAATGATTTTTTTGGGAAAGAATTCCGAGATCGTGATTCCTGTCGACCTCTCAGGATCCAATGATTCAATACTTCTGTTCTGGAGTCCTGCAGCTTCTCTCTTTGATGTCCTTCACTTTTTCCTCCTTTTTTCTCCTTCATTCTCTCCTCAGTCACCTTTACTTGCTCTCTTTTAACGTCAATCTTCCTCCTCTTCCTGCTCTTCACTTCCTTGCTTCTTTCTTCCTCCCTAACACCTCATCTCCTTGTCTCCTCTCCTTGTTCCCTGTCTCTCCCCTCCTCTACCTGTTATTCTCCTCTCCTTGTTTCCTTTTCCCCCTTCCTGATCCTCCTCCTCTTCCACACCTCTCACCCCCTCTCCTTCTCGTCTTTCTCCTTTCTGCTTTTCCTCTCCTTCCTCTGGCATCTTCTCCTCCTCTTCCTATTCTTTCTCCTCCTCTTCTCCTCCCTCTCTCCTTTGTCTCAGTGAAGTCTTCCTCCTGTTGATCACTGAAGGGGAAAATCTGACCCTCGACAATATCCAAGACAGACCCTGTGGTTTGTGTGTGTGTGTGTGTGTGTGTGTGTGTGTGTGTGTGTGTGTGTGTTAGTGTGTGTGTGTGTTACAGCGTTTAAACAAACACAGGGAGTCTGTTCCTCGTTAGTTGTCTTCTGTCTTGTTATCCCCACAGGACCGCACCACAGCTCTTCCTCCATCTTTTTTCATCTACTCCTTCCTTCCTCATCTCCTCCCCTCCTTTCACCTCCTCTTTACTTCCTTCATCCTTTCCTCTCTCCTTTCCTCCTCCTCTACTCACTTCATTCTTACTTCCTTTTCATCTTCACTTCCTTCCTTAACACTCATCCTGCACAAATCTCTCCATTCCTCCTTTCACTCTTTCCTTTGCTGCCTCCTTCCATCCTCACATCTTTCCTCCTTTCTCTCTCTCTCTTTCTAACTTCTTCCTTTCTTCCTCTTTCCTCCCTGTGCAACTCCTTCCCTCCCATCATCCCTCTTATCCACCCCCTTCATCCTTCTTTCATTCCTTCCTCTCTACATACCTTATTGCCTCTTCCTTCCTTCCTTCACTCCTCCCTCCCCAGCTCTCTTTCATTCATACCTCTTCCTTTCTTTTCTTGTCCTCTTACTTTTACCTTTTTCTTGCATCTTCCTCTTCCTCTTTCTTTCCTTCCCTCCTTTTATTCCCTGTGCAACTGTCTTGCTCATCTAGTCCTCCCTCCTTCCCTTCTTTCCTTCCTTTCGTCCTTGCTTGTTTCCTTCTTCATGCCATTTTCCCTTCAAAATTTTCCCTCTTTCGCTGCTTCCTTTCGTACTTCCATCCAGAAACTGCCGTTCTTTCCTTTCACCTCTCTTTCACTTCTTCCTCCTTCCTTCCTCCTTACCTCATCTTTTCCCTCCTACTTTTCCAGTGTGCACACCTCCCTTTCTCCTCTCTACTCCTTTCTGCATCACCTTGTGTCTCCCATCAATCCTTCCCTCCCTCTTGACCTCTTTTTCTCCATCTCTCCCTCCATCCCTCCTTTCTTCCATCCTCTCATCTGTGCTCCCCCTCTGTGCTGCCTATACTCCCTGCACTCCTTACATCCCTCCATCTTTCTTTCCATCACTTCTTTCATTGCCGTCATCTTTTATCTTTTTCTCTTTACATCCCTACTTTTTCACCGCTTCTTCCCTTCATCCATTTTTTCTTTCTTCCTCTTTCAGTTTCATTTTTCTCTTCACCTGTGTACCCTCGTCATCTTCTCTTATCTCTCTTTTTCATCTTTCTTTACCTCCATCATTCTGTTTTCACCTCTCCATTTTGCTCCTCTTTCACTCCTTTGTGCCATCTCAATCCACATCCTGCCCTTTTCTCTCTTCCTCCTCCCACTCCTTCATTCCCCTTTGCCCCTTTAATTCCTTTTCTCGTTCCTTCTTTTCTTCTCTATCTATCACGCTGACAGTCGTTTTCATGTGGTTGCTCATTAAAGGGCATGTTATCCTCCTCTTTTTCTTCTTCTCTCTCTTCACTGTTGTGGTTCAGCGACCAGTCATCCCCTGTGTGATCCGTCCATCATCCTCAAATCTTTTTCTTTCTTTTAATTTCTTTGTGCGTCCTTCTTTGCTATCCCTTAACCCACAGGCGCCACAACAGCTTCGCACACATGCATGCACACACACACACACACACACACACACACACACACACACACACACACACACACACATCTTTCTGCAGAGTTTTAAACCAAAAACAATTTTATATCGATGAAGTCAAAAGCTGTTTCTCTTTCTCTGTCTGGCTGTCACACACACATAAACACAAATACACACACACACACACACACACACATACACACAGAGGACGCACACACTATTTAACATAAGGAGGCATCATGGGACTTTCCGTTCTCTCACACTGATGCAAACGCTCAATTGTCTGGTTGTGTTTGTCGGGGAGGCATTAAATGTTTGGTGACATGGGAGCTCCAAAAATGTACAGTATGAGCTCAGCGTGTGTGTGTGTGTGTGTGTGTGTGTGTGTGTGTGTGTGTGTGTGTGTGTGTGTGTGTGTGTGAGATGAGTCTAAGGTGAGGTGTTGAAAGTAGTGTACACACCCTGATGTAAACGCCTCCATCCAGTTAAAGTGCTGTGACATCAGGAAACATTAGCTGATCGGTTCAGTTTGTGGCGACAGCAGGATGTTTTATTTTAACCAGAACTGATCGATTAATCGTTTTGATAAAGAAAGACGTATTTGGAGGGAGGGTGCAGAAACAGCTTGATTCAATCGGCTTCTTTCGGTGTCGAGATCAACGTTTCATTGTGCTCGGTACAATCTTAATACTTCATGTCTTACTTCTGCTTATTTCGGATCTACGGTATTTAATGTTACTGTGTTTGTTGCATTTATGTCGTAGAAAGTAAAGAAAGAAAGTACATTTACTCAACTGCTGTACTTAAGTACAATTTTGAGGTACTTGTACTGTACTTGAGTATTTCCATTTGCTGCCTCTACAGTTAAGAGGAAATGATTGTACTTTTTACTCCACTACGTTTATTTGATAGTTACTCAATAGATCCCAGATTCAGACTATTAATGCAAAATATAAGAAGCTAATGATGACATCATCATATCAATAAGATGGAATTCATATATACAAAAATAAACATTAACATAAAAATATTGAAAATATAAATAAATGATAAAAATAAGACTTAAAGTGTTAGAGTGATGAACACATGAATGCATCAATTATCATAATCCAGTAATATGTATTATTCTGAAATGGGCTACTGCACTTTTACTTTTGGTACTTGAAGTATATTTTGATGTCAGTACTTTTTTAAACTGTGGTACCGCTACTCTGACTTAAAAAGATACGAGTATTTCTGGTTTTCTGTGTTTCTTCACCTTCTTACAGTACAAGTAGACAAGCTAACAGTCCCTGAAAGGTAGCCTACTGCTGTGTTTGAGTACTCTGTCAGTCACATGACCTCACCTTACAGGTGCAGAACACTTTATACAGCAGTTTTCACTCCTTAGTACTTTTGTAATGGGTAAATCTATTCCATTAACTGACTGAGACATCCCCAAAAAAGTGTTTCTCGTGCGCACATGTTGAGGTCGGTGTTTTACAGCATCCCTGCCTCCCCCTCCCTGTCCTCCTCCCCCTCCCTGTCCTCCTCCCCCTCCCTGTCCTCCTCCCCCTCCCTGTCCTCCTCCCCTGCTCCTCCATGTGCTCAGCTCCTCCGTGACCTCATATGAGCTCTTTGTCTTTCTAATCTGGGCTCCGATCAGCCTTAAGCGAGCTCCGCTGTCGGCACTTCGCCGAGACCGGCGACCTCCCAGAGAACGAATATGTTAAAGTTCAAGGCGCCACGCTCAGTTTTCGCCTCACAAAACAGTTCTGGACTCGAGGTTTTTGATGAATTGAGAAAAGACGTGACGACGATGTTTCTGTGTTTGAGTCACTAATATGTCCGATGTTCGTGTTAAAGTGTGCTGACGTTTATTACTAACATTTTGGACAGATTATATGAAATCATTTAAAGTGTTTCCCTGTTTATTATATTGGATGCTAATATTGTGGCTAACCCTAACAGCTAACATTATAATGTGTGTTTTGTGTGTGTGGATCTGTCTCGTAGCTTGCAGATGGAGCCAGTTCCGCTATCATTAACCTTTCAGCCTCTAGTTCCAGCCTTCATGTAGGTAACACGCTCATCATTTCATTCACACTTTGACGTTAACCAGACTGTCAAACTTTCCATTCGCCTGTTTTATGCCTTGATTTGTTAACATCCATCAAATTTACTGATGCAGAACTTTTCTTTCCTCGTTGTCCTAACTTCCTGTCTTCCATAATCGTTTTCGCGTGTTGGTGATGTTAGTGAGACATTAAAGCTGATGCTCGTTCCAGATCTGTTCACATTGGCAACATTTAAAGACATAAATAGACATTTGTATCCACTTACATAAAATACATTCATGTCACATTTGACCGTTTTCTTTGTGCTGATATTGACCTTCAGGTGGTTTTGTTAAATTCCTTCTGAGTCTTCACTGCATGTATTATTTGAGCCTGAACACACATGGATGTAAACCTGACTGGTTGGCGGAGGAATACAACCAAAGCATTGTAATTTGCCCGAATGGTATTACCTTTTTTTTGGCGATTCACTACAAATTACAAATACTTTATATCACTGTGCTACCGCCATTTATACATTTGTACGTATTTTTTCTATTTTTTGAGGCAGACTTTGGTTTCCATGCATCTCTCTGTTTGAAAAATTAAGTCGTGTTATCCATCACGCTGAACGTCAAGCCTGCGGTACCTCTTGTCGAGGGCTCGACTACTTAAAGTCCCGTCTGGTCATGAGGCAGTCCCAAACGAGACGCGGCTAACGATACGTAAAGTCTGACACAGAACAGATATCTGATGTGTGCAGTTCATGAAGCCGAAAAACTTGTGCAAACACAAGGCAGCTGTACACCTTCTGACATTAGATTTAATGCCCTCATCCCACAGCAGGAAGAACGTTCAGACAGGACGGACCGTGTTTTAAATCAACCGATATTTATGCACTAATATATTTTTCCAGCGCTGACGTGTATCTCCAGATAACAAACGTGTAAAATCACATTTGAAATAATCGACTGGCTTTCCTTAAATCAGGTCCTAATATGGTCACTTCTGGTTCCAAAAATCCAAGATGGCGATGGCCAAAATGACAAACTCGAGGCTTCAGAACAGTAGTCCACAGACCAATGGGTGACGTCACGGTGCGATAACGCTTTGCTCCAACCAACGGTAACAAAATCTGCTGCTTGCTGTTGGTTGGTGATGACAAGGAAGAGCAAGGCTAGCTGTTTCCACCTGTTTCCAGTCTTTGTGCTAAGCTAAGCTAAGCTAACAGTCATGAGAGTGGTATAGATTTTCTTACTCTGAGCAAGACAGCAAATAAGTGTATTTCCCAAAATGTCAAACTATTCCTTTAAACTGTGCAGTATTACCACACAGTGGTAATATGATGTACTGTAAAATGAATTCAGACTTGAGGTTCATTGTTATGAACAATTACCTAACTGAGTTTCATACATACAGAAATGAATATAAACCAACGGCTGCCTGGACCTGTAGTTCAAATACACACATG
Source organism: Chaetodon auriga (assembly GCF_051107435.1). NCBI lineage: Eukaryota > Metazoa > Chordata > Actinopteri > Chaetodontiformes > Chaetodontidae > Chaetodon > Chaetodon auriga. Next base: position 2,825,635 of record NC_135097.1, read on the forward strand.
AAAATGTTGCATGACTTGTATGAGGCACTAAATCATGCAAACACACATGTGATTCTTTAAATTAATTCCTCATGTTCATAGTAAACCACACTGTGCTTTACTCGCAAGAATGTCGACAGTAGCAGAGAAGTAATTTTAGATCCAGTTTATTTTAAGTAAGACACTCACGGATCGGTCTGGCTGCAGACAGATGAGGTTTTGATCTGGAACGAGTGAGATAAAGAATAAGAAAATTGTGCTTTCTTTCGCTGTGGGATGAAACGAGAGACTTTTTACTTTTTGCTTTTTTGGTCGCGGATCAGGAAAATACTCTCTAGCGAAGAAGTCAAGGCTTCAGAGAGCGGCACACGCCGAGCCGTGTGGTTGCAGAAGAAATCTGATCCCAGATTTGAAAGGGAGTCCACGCTCCTTGTTACAATCTTCCATTTTATTTATTTAAGCCAGGTCAATTTGAGGACTTAGCCTGACCTGGACCAGACTACACACAAATACACACATCCAGTAGTACTGCCTCCCTCTGCGCTCGACAGTAATTGGGGGTGATTTCTTTCTCTCCAAACAAAGATATTTGTTTTATTAAGGGTCAGATATTGAAACCAGTCAAATTAAAGGCTCAGCTTTCGGTCTGGCCCGGGCCAAAGTCAACAGAGCTGCTATAGATCCTCTATACCACAACTCTCTGTAAGCAGACAGCTACTAAAGGCCGAGGGAGGCATGGATAAATGAGAGAGAGGGTTAAGGAGGGACAAAGTGACTTAAAGAGAAGCAGAGGGAAGCAAAGGAATCAGAAAGAGTTTGACTGAAACGAGGAAAAAGAGGGTGGACTAATATCTCGTGGCACCAGGAAAAGAAAGCTTGCTCTCTCATGTGCCGTAAATCCTGGCTTCTTAATCTCTGGGTCGCAACCAAAAAACGGGTCATGGGCGTATGTCTGATGATTACCAGATTACTGCAGCGGAGTGTGCGCTCAGCACAGCGGCTTCCAAAGCGGATCAGTCAGATTCGGTTTCAGAGTTGGAAAAGTTTAAGAAGATCGGCTGTCAGTAGCGTCATGGCTCCTCAAACCTCGGAGGCACCGACCCCCCTTCGAGATATTTGAGATCTAACGTCGCTCAGATGGAAAATGAACATTGTATGTCACATTTCATGTGCAGCATCCAGGCTTGATGGCAGTATTTGTCATGGATCAAACCGGCCTTCCCCCTGACTTTTTTCTTTAATCCTTAAGGTAGCTGCATTTGAAAGTCACTTCCATATAATGTGGTTTCTGTGTTTATGTTTTCCATTGGTGACATGTTTTCTATAAATTTGTGCCCCGTCAAAAACTGTGGTTGTGCTGCGTCTCCGCTCTTCCATTCATTCTCATCAAAACGATTCTGTTTCGTCTCCAAAAACTAGTCAACTTTGGTTATAATCCCACTCTGAAAACGTTGTAGTTTGCCGCTAGTTCCATAAATCCTCCCTGGCTCCTCTCGAACCAGGAAAACTAACTGAAATGGCTTCATGCCAGGTGACTTTGTGGCATTTTTGAGGGTTTATGAAACACACTTTTATGGCCCTATAATGACACTGCGACCAGAAACAAGATGTCAAAATATCTTACTAAATCATTGTTGTTTTTCTTGTTCTGCTAATTTCAGCCGCAGACTGATGTAAGCTGCTGTTCACCTCCAGAATCTGAATGCTGCACATATTTGCTGCCCAGACTGTCATCCGAATGTGTACATGCACTTCTGGGTGCATTGCTTTTAGTCCATCGTTAGCCTTGCAAGCCCGACTCGAGCCTACCGGATCCGTCAGAGTTAACAATCATTAAATGTTACGCAAAAACAGCCGTCGGTTGTTGGGTATTTGTTTTGATAGTCTATGTAGTAATCGACTGGTAATTTGCAAGACTTCTCGATGGGGTATGTGTAAGCATTGTTTCAACATTTTAGAGACTATTTTTTAATGTTGAGACCATATTTTAGATATGAAGCAGTCCGGACCTGCGTCACATTTGAATCTTAGCCATAATGCGTTTGATACAGTGGGTCTAAAGTACCTAGATGCCTTAAAGTCTTCACTGTTTCCCACGTTTAGCCCAGTTTGAAGCCAGTTTGAAAAGGTAGAGAGATGTCACCAGGTGCTTTCTAGAAGAAAAAACCCTCCGGTCAGAGCTTCAGGAGGTGTCATTGGTGGATATACTGTTCAGACTGAGGATTATTTTTAAAGTAAACTGCTGATCAGTGGATCTTTAAAGTGACAGTTCTTCCACGATTCAGTGGTGGCTATCACTGCTAATTCTACCACCCTCATAATTATTTAGGTTATTCCAAACTATCCAGAAATCTGGCATGCATTATTTCCTCAACCTCAAGAATTTTCAAAGAAAATAGCTGCCAGGCAGCATGAGTGCAGAACAGCAACTGGAAAATCCTTCAGGAACTGGATATAGATCGAGTCACTACTGTGTAATGTCAATCAGTGATAGCAAAGAAGACATTTATTTATGTAAAAATGCCACAGATTTTTACTTGAGGTTTGGTGCTCTGCCTTGAAACCACAGTGGAGGGATTGACAAATACACACAAACAGCTCTGCTGAAGCATCTATTCCAGTCTTTACATTGGCCGGTTTATTTTGGAGATGCAGAGTCCAGTCAAAGAAAATCAGGACAGGTTTGGGGAAGAATGACCCAATGGTTCACGGATTTCTCTTCAAAGCATCCAACCTCTCAATTCAGGTTGGTTCAGTTAATCACAGGGTGCATGGATCTACAAATGGGTGACTATGACTATGAACCTAATGGGAGTCTGACCCATGATGTTATGACCTCCACAGTCATCAGATCTTAACTCAGTTGATTTTAACCATTATGACAGGACAAACCACAAAGTCTTCGTAAGGAGGAGTTCTGGGCAGATGGACGAGACAATAATACATCAGACTTTAAGGCGGGAGATCTGTGTTCGTTTCCATTTCCAACCTACAGTGAACGCTTGTTCTTAAAGCCTCACCACAGTTGTTCTTTAACCTTAACCACGTGGTTATTATTGGAACCATGAAGATGAAGGTGCCCTTACCTAAACAAAGTCGTCATTTTCACCCCAAACCACAGTATTTCCCCAAACCTAAGTAAGTTTTTTGTGCCTAAACTTAACCAAACCTTAACCATAGTGCTGTCACGTCATGAAACATCTATTTTCCAGTAGCACAGTTTTGGAGGGCACAGAGAAATGATGTCGTCCAGAAAAACCCTTGTTTGTGTCGTTCTGCGGTGAAGGGAGAAGCGATGCAATCCTCCGGTAGAGTTTCACACGGTTGGAGAATCTATGACGAGGACAAACGAAGCTGGAGGCTTGTGGTGGCTCAGCACCTCTCCAAGACTCAACTTTAGTCCCACCTGTATTTACCAAGAACTTTGCACTCTGTTTTCCAGCCGTCCGTCATGTGAGGTCAAGTGAAGTACCACCGCCCGTACTGTAAACTTTAGCATCCTGGAACTTGTCGCAGATCATCAGTGGTGTTCACACTTTGTCAGCTGTTTGAGAGCAACTTCCTGGGGATAAATTGACCTTATGAGTCAACAAACTGCGCTCAGCTTTGGTCTCAGTGCGTCCGGATCGTCTCGCTGTGCAGCCTCTTCCAGCGTCAGGCTTGCGGCTTTGACCTCTGACCTCTGACACTTCTGTGGAAGGGATTTCCCCACACGAAGCATTTATGAAGCAACTCAGAGCTCTTATGTAAATCCAGTCGCTCTGCTCGCAGAGTTCTTGGCAGTGCCAGTCTGGTTTGGTTAGCCTGGCTTTCCCTGCAGGGCGTAATGATAGGCTGCAAACCACACTGACACCCTGAACAGACCGCCGCATGTGTGTTTGAGTTTATGCGTGTGTTCGATCCCTTGAGCGTGTACTAAATACCCACCGCAGCCTGGAACGCTCCGCTGACTGCCTTAATCTGTCTGAACCGGGAGTCGTGATTGAACACACCTTGACACACACACCAGCGGGCACGCACACACACTTTCTGGCGCCCCTGTCATCAATGCTTGGCACCGGCTGCACACAGAGGGCACATTAACACACACCAGACGCTCAGCGCCGTGCAGGCGTGTGTGTGCCATGTCCTAGTTAAACTCCACGTGCTGCCCTTTTCCATGCCATGCTGCCACTTTGGAAAATGAGGAATTCCATAGTTTTAGCCTCTCGGTTATAAGTGTGTGTGAGTCTGTGGGAAGTAGGAGAAAGGGGATTCCACACCAACCCAGTGCCATAAGAGCACTTTTGTTCTACATTTATGTCCACACACACACACACACACACACACACACACACACACACACACACACAAAGGAAAAAGTGGTACATGCGTCATGAGTGTGTTTTAAGCCGGAGTGTTCCTCAGAGGGTTGAAGGTTGCAGGGCGGGGCTGAAATGTGTGTTTGTGTGTGTGTGTGTGTGTGTGTGTGTGTGTGTGTGTGTGTGTGTGTGTGTGAAGGGGCAGCCTGGTAGTTTGATCTGTCCCCTCTGTATTCTCCATCTTTGTAGTCGTTGTTTCCTCGCTGCGTCAGGGCCAATGGGCCGCTGGAAACACACACACACACACACAAACACACACAAACACACACAAACACACACTCCGACAGAGCAAGTTTTTATTTCTGTGAGAAAACGCTCAAACACGAATGTTTAAACAGAGCGCTCGGCGTTGCCAATGTGAACAGACTTTTAGTAAATTTGATGGATGAGGCCGCTTCATACTTGAGGAAAACGTCTTGATAAAAACACATAACAGGGTTTCATTCAAAGATGTTATATATCCCCCCAAAAATCATATCATATAAATCAAAGTGACTCGTATCCAAACCACAAAAAGCCATCAGTCAACATTTCAAAAACAAATATATTTTATCCCCCAAAACAGAACGACATTGTGAGCGCCGGCCTCAGGATGACTCATGGCTGTAATAGTAAGACTTTAACGGCCTTTACTTTCATGCCAGCAGTCATTTTGTAATAGAGGGATTTATTTCTTCTTTTTTTTTCAAATGGTGTATGTTTCATTTTGGAATGAAACCCCGAATGTGTAATGAGAATAAGTATTACGAAATGTGTTGAAAAGCTACTTAAAATGTGGTTTAATCCTGTTATTCTAGTGTGTGGTCACATTTTGTCAGCGTTGCTGTGTTTATGCTGATGGAGCGTACAGTGAATGATGAAATCACATGTCTGTCTGACCTGCCTTTCACTGCTCGCGCTCACACTAGATGTTACAGTGGGTAAGTTTTCGAGCTCGTTGTGTTTAATCTCATGAGTGATAAAGTTTTGCTGCTTTAAGCTGAGTGAGAGGTCGCAGAATGCAGCGGTGGATGGTGTGTGTCTGTGTCTTAATGGTGTCATTTTGGTAAAGTTTCCAGTGACATCATTCTTGTGTTAACTGCATCATATCACCTCTGAAAAAAATGAGTATTTTTTCTATAAAAACTGCTTTTTTGCTATATCTTTTGCAAGAATTTAGACTTTTTTTTTATGCGTTCTGTTTAGATGATGAGGACAGACTGAACATGTATACAGAGCAGAAGTCATGATGTGCATCATTCAGCATTTCGCCTGTCTGTCTTTCTAAAAACACAAAAATAAGCTCTTGGGATTTACTTTCCATTTTCTAAGACATATCGGCTCCACCACCAGCCCAGAATCAGGGCAGTTCCTACTATAGTCACAAATTTCCTCTATTAGATCCGTGCATGTGGACTCAAATGTTCGGTTTTTGCCGTGACACTGAGCACGACTTTCAAACCAGGAAGGACAAACGTAGCATAAGGAGCAAGAAAGTCCACATCAGGACGTGTCAGTCACAGGGTTTTACAGGAGGAGAATGGAGTTCCTGTGCAACCGTCTCCTGAAATGTTTTTCAGCGAGCTTTATTTTGAAAGTCTGGACTGAACATAACTGAACGTGGGTACTTAACGTTACCGTTTCATCCATGTCCATAAAATCCGCCCAAACGTCTTTTTCAAGTGTCTTTTCACCTTTTTACCTGTAATCTCTCCGTCTCCTTCCTGCTGGTATTTTCTGGATTTCTGGATTTTCAGTTACTGAAGGAGTTTTGGTACCTCTGGAACACGTTGGCTCTCTATAAGCTGAACTCCAGAGGTCACAGTTGTTGCCTGAACCTGATCTTCTTTTTTTATCTTATCTGCCCCAGTTTAATAGATATATAACAAGTGAAAACAGACAATAGCTCTAAATCTTTCTGTGCTCGCTGAATATGTTCGTCTGAGAGAGAAACGATGGAAAAGAGCTCGGAGCGGAGGGATTCTCGTCACTCATACATAAACATACACTTTGCGACTGTTTTTGTTTTTGTGCCATAGCATGTTTTTCCTGATGCCAGTGTTGGTTTTGTCCACTTTGTGCCTGTTCCCATCCTCATGTTACCCGTTTCCATTGCCTCAGAACACCCATATACCATGACCTTAATGCCATGCAGCCACCAGAGGCAATTTTTACTTGTGTTGACGTGAGTTGGCGAACTCCACATTGCTATGCGATCATTGGAAAAATCATGAAAAGCGGGTTATTTCTGAGCCCGGCGGTGCGCTGCTCTGCAAAGGCACTCACTGAAGGGCTTTTCATGTGTTTTAAAGGTCAAAGGTCATCACCGGAGTTAAAATGTTAAGCAAAATCAAGCTCATCGGGGATGAAGGATCCACCTCAGTCGCCACGGAGAGTTTAGTGAAACAGGAAATAAACTTTGAGGTTATTTTTCTCAGCTTGTGTGAAAGTAAAGACGACGTGGAGTTTAACCTAATGCAGTCATTTTAGGAAAATGACAGACATACACAGTTTGGATGCATGAATATTTGAGAAAAACACAAAATTGAATTAAATACTCTGCAAACACAGCAGACCAACAGGTTTAAAAGCTTCAGTTATTTTCATCTGAGCCTTTGAATGAGCTTCAGTTTGTAGATCTGTTCAGATTCAGCACCTCCGGTCCATCGCTAACCTGCCGACCTCTGACCTCTGAATGTGTGACCAACAGGAAGAGGAGTTCACGGACTGGTGGAGTAAATTCTACGCCTCCACTGGGGAGAAAAACAAGTACGGGACATACCTGGAGAGAGGCTTGGACACACTGAAGGTAAGAGAGTGTGTGTTTAATGTTCTGTCCGTATTAAAGTGTGTGTGTAGTGTGAGTGTTTTCATCCATGTGTAGTGAATAAGAAACAAGTGTGTTAAGTCAATGATCAGGTCACACACACACAAATATTTGCTCATTATACACCTTAAACAAATAACGTGTCATGATACTTTATTTAGAAACAACTAGCTGCTAGCTGTAAGCCAGTAAAATTACTTCCTGGTGGTAAATTTGTACATGACACTCATCCTCACATTTTACTACTTCCAATGAAAAAAGGCAGCTAATAGCAGAGATAATGCTAACAGGCTACACAAAGTTAGCACTTGCCCATAGCGTGATATGGGCATTGGCAGCATTGGTTGATCGCTACATGCTAACAGCTAATTATGCATTCTGAGCTAACAGGGAGTTTTCACCCATTACATGTACTATTGTCATTCTTTTTCTGTATTAATTTATTTTTTTAGTTGATGTTTAACAGTTTTAAGATGGGCTACGATGAAAATAATGAGCAGATTAATAAGTTGTAATTAGTTTTAGTGGCTCTAATATTTGTGTGTTTGTCCAGTTGAGTGATGCTCTGCATGAACTGACCTGTGTGTGTGTCTGGAAATACAAATCTAGGCCAAAATCAGATTTGAGCGCATCTGTCGGTGAGAAAACGTCACAGAAAAGGGGAAAAAAAAAAAAATCACATGAGGACGGTAAAGATAAAGAAACAAAGGACTGAAGGTGGAGGGTGACGGAGGACAACATGAAGGTGGAGACAGTGCAGCCCTTTGTTCCATTTTCTTAAAATGTTTTGCTCATTGCCCCAAACTTCACCATTTAAATCACATATTTGTCCTCCTGCCAGTCTCCTCCGTCACTGCGTCCCTCCGTCCGTCCCTTCCTCCCCCTCTCTTCTCATGCCCCGTCCTCCTGTCCTCCGGCGCCGTGACATTCCGGCCCATTTTCCGAACGACTCCGATGACTCATCCGTGTTGAATTCGCCTCGCGAACGCCGCAGTGGGACGGATTCAGAGAAAAGGCCGCTCTGCGATGTTGGCGAGGCCGAGACGAGGGATCACGTCAGCCGCCGTCCACGTCTGTCTTTAGGCTCGTTCTTTCAGAGTCTGCCACGGTTCACCCGTCATCCCAGGAGCCCCTCCGCCATCGCCCACGCTCTGCTCAACCCTTATCCCGATTCTCTCGGCCCAAATGCCGACCTTTCCTTCCACCGGGACTCAAAGCACACGTCACTCTTCTTGTCTGATGCCCAAACAAATGACTAATCATGTCAGAATTTGCCCTTTTTTTATTACTCTTAAATTAGACCTCTAACCTCTCCCTTGAAAGCCATTTCACATCAGCGAGGCGGCTTTAACTCTGGCCTCTCCGCTTCTTTTACGTCCTTTCTCTTCCATCATAGACCTTCTGGTTTGGTTTGCAACACTAATTCTACTTGTTGGCTAATGTCCTCACATGTACGTAATACAAAGGCTGTGCAAGAGCTTAAAAGTAAGATTTTGATTTTGTACCTGGTGTGAGAAGCTTTAACATGAAGGTTTGTTACAGGTACAGTTCACCCTCGTGTAAAAGTACTTAAAATTACCTTCTGACTAGCAGACATGTTCCAGACAGGCCACGTCCGACACGCTGCAATCTAAGAGTACAAATCTTTGTCGTTCTTCAGATGAAAACAATAAAATGTGGCTCAAGCTAAATGGCACAGTAGAGAACAATAACATCTTGCCCAATCGTCATTGACCCTTGAAAGGCTCTTTCCACTGAGCCATCTAGTGGGTGTATTTTCTTCACGCAGGAAGCTTATTAAATGGTTTCACCCCTGCTGATGGAAACACATCTAAGTCGCCTTTGAGTTTTTGCGACATTTCAAAACTTTGCTCGAAATTCACTTGACAGTTGGATGGAAACGAGCGAAATGACCAATGAGCCACTGGTTCCATCGTCGCTTTGCCTCGGTTTCACCCTCTCCTCGTCTCCTCGCCTCCACCTACTCCGTGCCAACGCCTCCTTCTTATTTATTCCCTCCCTCCTCTTCTCTCCTCCGCTCTCCTGTTCCTCTCTTTCCTTTGACAGCCTCTTTAGTCAGATCTGCTACTGTCACAGGGAAATGAGCCACTGTTTCCAACCTTTCCAACCTCCTTTACCTTCCTGTCACCCCGCGCTGCCACCTCCTTTCTCTTCGCCCCCCTACCTCCTCTTCTTCCCTCTGCCCTTCGACAGTCTTTGGGTTGCTACTGTCAGCAGAGACGCAGTTTCCAGCCTCGCTCTGACCCGAGGTAAACTCCCTCTCTTAATATCCTCACCTTTCCTCTCAGCCTCAACTCTGCTGTCGCCTCCTTTTCTGTCACCTTTCTGTTTCTGTTTCCATCTCCTCCTGCTGCTGCAGTTGCATCAGCACTTTAGCACTCTCGTCTGGCGCCATCATGGAGGTCTGCTAGAAAATGAGCTATGGAAATGGCTAAATATATCATAACAGTTCAGCGAATGAGAGATCGCTGAAGAGACTCATTTCAGCGAGCAAATTGTCAGATAAGAGAACGAACTCTTTCTGCTAAATCTTGATATACTAAAACAACTTTTTGAGAAAGAAAATTACGCAGAATTACTTCTTTAAACTGCAGATTCTGGTTAAAGTGAATAGTTCTCATAACAGAAGAAATTCTTCATATTTTTTCTGGAAAAAAAAAAGTAATTTTCTCTTCTGGACCACTTTTGAAAAATCTGTACCCTGCAAGAAAATGTCTCCAATCAAGACAGATGTTAGCTCTTGGTAGTTTTCAGCAGACTCTGTGAGACTTCTAGGATTTCGAAGTGGGTTTGTTGAGGTTCATTCATGATCCTCTGAAAGTGTAAATCTCACTCTTGGCTGAGAGAGCCTGCAACCGAGACCAGTCGCAGTAAGCTAGATGCTACAAAGTGTTAGCTAGCAGTGCGAAGTGTTGCCAGACAGGTGGCTAATGCTAGCTGCTGCCAGATATGTTAGCTAGACCGTGACTGTTAGCTAAACAGTACTTAAGCTCATTAAGATGTTTGAAAATGTTCTCAATATAAAATAGATCATGAAGAAGAGCTGCTGACCTTCAAAATGGCTGCCAGGTGTTACATCACGTCACCTGAAAACCCAGTTTTCTTTTCTACTTCCTGTTTTCTAGCCTGAACCTGCGCAGCATCACCTTCTTCTCTCGTCTGTCCGTTTGAATCTCCTGCCTCCACCTTCAGTAAAGTCAGAAGCTCTCTGTCCTTGCCTCACCCCTCTCCTTTCCCACTCTCACCCCCTCCTCACCTCTCGTCTCCTCCTGTTCTGCCTTCAACCTCCTTCCTCTCCTCCTCCTCTCCCTCCTTTCTTCCTAGAATTTGCAAGTTTTGCTTCTGTCACAAAGACGCTGCTGTTTCCATCCTTCTTTCGACTTGTTTCACCCCTTGCCCTCCCTTTTCACCTCCTCCCTCCTTTCACTTTCTCCCCTGGTACTGGGTTTGGTGCAGGCGGTTTGGGATTTGCTGTATTCCAGTGAGCCAGTGTTTCCAGACTTGTCTTTCATTTGCATCATCCAAGCTTTCTTTAAGGCTTTCACACCTCTAACCTCCTCAGCCTCAGCTTCACCTTTCCATGGATAATATTTTATAAATATATAATATTTTAGAAAGTAATATTCTACTATTCCCAGTGAAAGAAGTGCACGATGAGTCATTCTGTTGAATCTTGAAGGGAAAGATTGATTATTAGGTTTCATTATTTTCTTATTTCCCCTCTAACATCGTGGAGATTGCCAGAGTACATCAGTAAATCGGCAGATCTGATGGAAAGTTTCTCTTTCTTTTCCCTCTGCGAAGTTGCATGAATCTACTTCACTTCAGGATTGGTGAAACTCTCCCAACCTGACATGTCAAAACACTTGTTGTTTTCTACGTAAGACCGCATCTCGACCCGCATCATCACAGGTGGATGAATCGGGATCAGGCCGTGTCCTGTTTCCAAGAGTGAATGCATGTTAATCACCAGAAAAGCTGCATTTTCCTCACATTCGTTTGTGCTATGGGGTCAGTTGACATTAAATAATGCAACTCTGCTCGTGTAAAAAGCCTTAAACACCAGGCAGGAAAACGGTGAAATGTTCGTAAAATGTTTCGTTGATTTCTGCCTTTAAAGTATGACTTCACAGTCTCTGACTCTTGGGAAGGAAGGCAGCAAATCACACTTTGGTTTCTGTACGAATTTAACTAACGTGTGTCTCGTTTGTTAAATTCGTAGAAGTTTTTCTAGCGTTCTACCGTTTGGAGTAAATTATGATAATGCAAAGAGTGATAAATGACTTCGGGTCCTATCAACAGTTATACAGATGTCTCTCTTATAATGGGAGTCTATGGGGAAATGCTTTTTGGGAGAGTGACCACTGGGACGAATTGGCATCAAGGCTTTGTTCTTTGTGCTAAGCTAAGTTAGCGTCATGTTTACAGTAGAGACACAAAGGTGGTGTGAATCTTATCGTCTAACTCTCTGTGGATGTGTGCTGAAGGAAGGAGGAGGTCAGTCTTTCTCTGCTCGTGTCGTATATCAACCCCTCGCGCTCTGTCGAAACCTTCTCGCGTCTCCTTTCGTCTCCCCTCTCCCTCGGTACTGGGTTTGGTGTTGGAGTAGTGAAATGAACCACTGTTTCCAGACCTCTCTTTTGGTTTACATCATCCCCCCTCATCACTCTCTCTTTGTCCTGTTCCTCCCCCCCAGTCCTCACCCTGCTTTTCCAACTCTTTCACCCCTTCTCCACCCAAATCTTAGACCATATACCCTCCATTCCTCTCATCTCCCTCCTCCCTCTTGCTCCTCATCTCTCTCCCCTAACTAGCCTCTTTGTTCCCTTTGTTTAATTACAAAGACGTTTCAGTGGAAGATGAAACTGCACCAGAATCCCAAGTGTGTACATAACTTACAAACCACAAATTGTACATGGTATAAGAAATGACAGCTGTATTCTGCAAAATTATGTGTTGTAATGATAATATTGAGATTGCGGCTTTGCTTATTGGCTAATTACGGGGGGATGCAGTGAATCCTCATTTTCCCCCTCTCCTGTTGATAGTCTTGCAGTTTCGCTTCGTCCAGCGCTGCTGGCTGTGTTGGCCCGACGCTGAAGTGAACCACTGTTTCCAGCTCCAAGGGTTCGCCTTCGCAGCGAGCGGCGCAGAGCTGCGATAGGAGCAGAATGAGGGAATGTGTGCGACTGATGTAAACAAACATGGCTAATGAAAACGAATGAATCTTTTTGTGCTTTTGACACATCGTCGTCCCTGCCCAGACTCGCTCGGCTCGTGCCAGCGCCCCTGCAGCGCGACTGTAATATCGTGTTGAGTAGCTTTTGGCTCGAGTTTAGATCCAACAGCAGCAGAATTAAAGTGGCCGGTCCTCGGCCACGACGCCGTGTAGAGTAATGTGTGTGTGCTCTGTGGGAAAGCTGATAAAGATCATTAAATAAAGACGATTCTGATGCAAACTCCAGTGTGTGTGTGTGTGTGTGCTTCTGTTTAAACATCATACTCTCATGAGCACCACGCTGTAAAAGACGTTCATGCATGCACAATCACGTTCTCCCTCCTCTTCCTCAGGTGTACGACTGCGAGCTGGAGAAGGTGGAAGATTTCGAGGGTCTCTCCGATTTCTGTCAGACTTTCAAGCTTCTCAGAGGAAAGACTCAGGATGAAGGAGAGGATCCTTCAGTCGTGGGAGAGTTCAAGGTAGGAAAAGTGTTTCGTTCTGCTGCCGCGTATAAAAGATTTAAACAGTGTTTATTGTTTGTATAGATTTCACTGAAGTAAAAGCTCAAAAGTATTAAAGTAAAAGTACTTGTTGGGCAGAAAGGCTCTTTTCAGAGATACAATATCACCTGTATTGTATTTTTGAAATATTAGTACTGATGCTGTAAGACGCAAGCAGCATTTTAAAGTTTTCACTTTTGGAGGTGAAGCGTGTTTTAACTGCTTTACTCACTGTTGGATAGTTTGATCTTTAGCACAGTGTCGGGTCTGCCCTCTTAATGTTCTCCTCTGTCGCTGTGTCTGCTTTGACCCCTCAATCCCCTCTTTAACCAGGGCATGTTTAAGATCTACCCGCTGCCGGACGACCCGTCCGCCCCCACGCCCCCCCGACAGTTCAGAAAGCTTCCTCCCAACGGCATCGAGGAGTGTTTGGTCCGAGTCTACGTCATCCAGGCTCAGGGACTGCAGCCCAAAGACACCAACGGGAAGGTACGAAGGGAGGGGGGAGAGAGCGACAGCTGGGTGGGCAGAAGAGGGTCCGGTTGTTGTTTTCATGATGAGGACGCTAAAAATTTGATGGATAAAGTTTGTTTCCTGCTCTGTGTTTTCAGTGTGACCCCTACGTGAAGATCACTTTGGGGAAACAGACCATTAACGACCATGAAAACTACATCCCCTGCACACTGGACCCGGTCTTTGGAAAGTACGTACCGTCCCTTTGAGCTGTCTGTCGGTCTGCGGCTGAACCCAGACGTCCAGACGTCCCTGAACTTGCAGACTGTGCAGGCATGTTCCCAGGAGAGAGTCCAGTCCATCCCACGTCCCCGATGACGTGATGCGACCGTGAACACAACACGTGACATATAAACAGAGTCCACGTGGGGTCGGTCTGCAGTTTCAGATGGTGGACGTTTGGATTCAGCCTGTTCGCCTTCAGAGCAGCAGAGATTTCGGGGGGAATTCGCTCGTATGAACCCACAGAAAAGGGTCCGTGCTCCCCCCTCGCTCCTGGGCTCTGGGTTTGGGAGCATGAATATGTGAGGATGTCGTGTTCAAGCTAAAACAAGGCGTTAAGTTGCTCTTTAAGGCGTTTTATACTTTTAGTCCACAGTCTGCGTTCGTGTCCCGTATCTCCAGCTCCTCCAGCAACTCTGGAACATATGTTTTTCTTAACTTTAATTTTAAATTATTAACATTTAATACACAATTAAGACTAAAAACATGTTTTCCTTTCTCAAAAATTAAAAAACAGTTTTTATTAGGCTGAAGTCTGGACCAATCACAGCACGCCCGTCATGGTACGGAGGTTGTTCAGCAGCAGGTGACGGACAAAACATCTATCCGGTATCGAAGGCTACAGCTAAATTAACTCACTGTCGTAGCACAACAATTTACAAACACCTGAAAAGTGTCAGAACATTTGGTGAACTGAAAGCACGTCTCTCTCTCTCTCCTGTTAAAAGTCAATCTAACTCACCCGGCAGTTGACGTCTCTTCCTTCTTGCAGTCAGCTTGAACAAATAAAAATCGAGGCAGGTCACTGGAAGAAGACGGTGTTTAAAATATAATGAAAGCGTGTTTTGTCCTTCACACTGTAAAAAATAAACGTACCTGCAGGCGTCGCTCGTAATAAATACAAACTGTCTCAGGTAAATAATGAGCTTGATACCAGTCGATTCTGTTTTTGGGGAGGCTGGCAGTTGGAAACCATCAAAGGAAGGCAGACAGTATTAACTTCTCTAATTAAAAGGCCCATCGAAAATGGAAATCCTGGCGCTCTGCCTGCTCCAGCACCTGAACGTCAACGAAAGCCACCTGCTCGCGCCGCAGCCTCGCGCCCCCCCCCCGAGCTCTGACTTTCTTCAGCTCGGCTGTGTCACATGTAATTGTGGTTTTAGCTGCAGACTTTAAAAAAAGTGAAAATGGGGCTGCTGCTCTGCAGAAAAGTCAAGCTTGCTCTCATTTAACATGTTAAATGATGGGTGGACTTTCTCTTTCCAGCCCAAACACATTACTCAGGTTGACACACGGGCAATCTTTTCCATGAAGACATCACATAACATACAGTGAAACTAACAGCTTGATCGACTGCAAGCCCGAATTCAGCAGGATGACGGATTTATGTCGCCCTCTGATACGCTGGTGGCCGTCGGATCTCTTCTCCTCCTCATTCTCCTCGTTGTTTCCTCCGTCTTTCTCCCTCGTCCTCTGGGACTTTTCGCTTTGCACCAGTAGGGGTCGCTGCACTCACACCGATCACAGCAGCAGCGCTCAGGCTGCAGGCTGGAAACTGCTCGACATGACGGGACTTTTCTGGACTTGTTGAGGCTGAAATTCAAAATTTCTTCACACTAAAAGTAGATGAGTGAAAATCTACAGATGTCTTCTTCTTGTCTTTCTTCAGGAGATTTTGTCCCACGTTAGGACTGAACGTGACTTTGAAAACAGCATCTGATCACATTCACCTCCTCTGAGTCTGCAGTAGTGTCATGAAAAAGGGCTTGAACCCTCAATATGGCTGCCAGAGGGCGTTATGGGGACCTCAGCTGTTACATCACGTCCTGTCACGTCGCTTCACATCGTCTCACAGGAGATGAGACGTCAGCCTCTGGATCCTGAATCCGGGCTCTGATCCGCCGCTGCCTCTTTCTTTCAGGATGTTCGAGTTCACCTGTTCCCTCCCCCTGGACAAGGACCTCCGGGTGATGCTGTACGACCACGACATGCTGACCAAAGACGAGAAGATCGGCGAGACGGTGATCGACCTGGAGAACCGCTTCCTGTCCAGATATGGAGCCACTTGTGGCCTGCCGCAGTCCTACTGCGTGTGAGTAGACGACCGCCTGATGAGTCTCAGAGCTCAGATCCAGCTTCCTGAGGACTGTCTCTGTCTCACACACACTGTCTCTTCCTTATGTCTCTCGCCCATTAGCTCAGGGGTAAACCAGTGGCGAGACCAGCTGACACCCAGGCAGCTGCTGCACAGAGCGTGCGAGCGACGAAACCTGCCCAAGCCGGTCTACCAAGACGACGTAGTCCACTTCAGAGGAGACCAGTACTCGGCTGCAGACCTCGGTGAGCGACGAACGCTCATAAACCATCAGAGAAAAACACTAAAAACTAAACGCGTGTGGGAATAAATGCAGAGACAGAAAATCAAGACGAGGTTTGTTTGTTTCACTCACCTGCAGAACACCTTGTTTGGATGTTAGCACCACCAGGATGAAACCTGCATCCAGCAAACAGCAAATTCATGCCTGCGACGCTGGAATACAATCCAGTTTTACATGACATAACCACAGCTAGACGTGTGTGTGTGTGTGTGTGTGTGTGTGTGTGTGTGTGTGTGTGTGTGTGTGTCGTACCAGTAAATCCACTGCGAACTGAAAACAAAACCAGCGAGAGAGAGTCAGGCAGAGCGAGAGGCTGGAGAGCTTCAAGTTCAGGGTAGTTCGATTGAGGCATCATCGGCGCCACTGAGCACACACACACACACACACACACACACACACACGCGCGCGCGCGCACGCACACACACACGCCCTTCATTGCTGATTGACTCAGACTCCATCAGACCTTCCACCATTAAAAAAAAGAGTCACTTGAATGAAAACACGAACTGCACCAACTCACAGCGTCCATTGGTGTGTGTGTGTGCGTGTGTGCGTGTGTGTGTGTGCGTGTGTGTTCTTACACAATCAGTGAATTCACAGCAGATTAATCACTCCTCACTGTCCTCCCACTCCGCCCATATCTCCCTCTCTCCTCTCTTTTACAGTTCTCTGGTCCGTTTTCTTTCTCCTCCACACACACACACACACACACACACACACACACACACACACACACCTCCTTTTTCCCCCTCAACGTTAAGATAAGATAAGATAAAGCTTTGTTAATCCCACGCCTGGATTATCCTTTCTTTCCTCCCTGCACGTGTGTCTCCATCCAGAGAAAAACTGGCTGAAAACACCAAAAATTTGGTAGAAAAAGTCAAAATATTGCAAAAAAGTCTCTTTGTGTGGCTGAGATGGTGTAACGATAAGAGGGAGAAAGTCTTCTTCTGTGGTGGTTTAAAGGCACCTGACTGGAGGATTAGCGCCACCTACTGTTTACAATGAAGAAGCAGTTCCCAATGTTCATGTATACATATATGTATGTATCTTATCTTAATATTGACCCAACAGGAGTGGATGGAATTTCAATTTGTGTGTTTTTTGCAGATTTTTTTTGAAAAATTTGGCTAAATTTGTTTCGTTCGAATGGTCTCCTTTCCTACCTCCTCATTTTCTCTCCTTTATCCTTTCTCCTCCTCCTCATCAGCCTCTCTCTTCTCACTCACATTTCTACTTCCTGTTTTCTCCGTTTGGTCTTTCTAATTTGCTCCTCTCGTCTTTACTTTGCCTCTTTTCCCCATCGCTCCTCTCCGCGACTCCATCCGCCTCCTCCACCTCCTCCTCCGTCTCCTCCTCCGCCGCTAAAACTGCAGTACTTGCGAGGAGTGGGGGAGGAAAGGAGGGAGGGGGGAGTTAAACCACAGGACCACCTGAAACGCAGAGAGATGAGATAAATATTCAAGATTCATTTTCACCCTCACACACACACACACACACACTCACACACACACACACACACTGAAGCCACACATATGTTCCATGGCTGGTGCGATGCAAGGTCATGGTTGTCGTTTTGGTGATTTATGGTACAACTGTGTGTGTGTGTGTGTGTGTGTGTGTGTGTGTGTGTGTGTGTGTGTGTGTGCGTGCGTACAAGCCAACGTCAACATCGTGGTCGTCTCTCGGTTAGTGAGGAGCCGCCGCCGCGCTCTCTTTCCACAGTTGCCGCGGTTACCATGCGTCAGCCTGCTGTCCGTCAAAAGCGGTTGCTAATTGGCCGAGAGGCCGCGCTCCTCTTCCTCTCCGACCGCCGGTTTTTGTTTTATTCTTTCTTTATTTCTCCCTGTCGTAACCTTTTTTCTTTCTCCTCTTTCTGTTTTCGCTCTTCACTCGTCAGAGTTTCTCCTGGTGACCTCTTTCTCTCCTTCTCTGTTATTTGTTCTCCTCTGCTCTTCTTCTTCTCTCCTCCTCTTTTCATCACCTTTCTCTCCGTTTTCTGACATCTTTATCTTTCATCTCTCCTTCTCTGTGGTCCGTTCTTCTCTTCCTTCTTCTTTTCATTCACCTTCTCCTTCTCTTATCCCTATTCTCTTCCTCTCCTCTCCTCCTGAACCTCCTCTGCTCCTCCTCTTTCTCTTTCTTGTCATCTCTCTATCCCTCACCTTTTTTCTTTCTCTTCTTCCTCTCTGCTTTCTCCTCCTCTCTTTGGTTTTCTTCTCCTCCTGTCTCCTGTCTCTCCTGTCCTCTCCTCTCCTCTCCTCTCTTCTCCCCCTTTGCCTCCTCTCATCTCCTCCTCTCCTCTCCTCTCCTCCTTTGCCTCCTCTCCTCTCCTCTCCTCTCTTCTCCCCCTTTGCCTCCTCTCATCTCCTCCTCTCCTCTCCTCTCCTCTCTTCTCCTCTCCTCTCCTCTCCTCTCCTCCTCTCCTCTCCTCCTCTCCTCTCCTCTCCTCTCCTCTCTTCTCCCCCTTTGCCTCCTCTCATCTCCTCCTCTCCTCTCCTCTCCTCTCTTCTCCTCTCCTCCTCTCCTTTCCTTTCCTCTCCTCTCCTCTCCTCTCTTCTCCTCTCCTCTCCTCTCCTCTCTCCTCTCCTCTCCTCCTCTCCTCTCCTCTCCTCTCCTCTCCTCTCTTCTCCCCCTTTGCCTTCTCTCATCTCCTCCTCTCCTCTCCTCTCCTCTCCTCTCCTCTCCTCTCCTCTCTTCTCCCCCTTTGCCTTCTCTCATCTCCTCCTCTCCTCTCCTCTCTTCTCCTCTCCTCCTCTCCTCCTCTCCTTTCCTTTCCTCTCCTCTCCTCCTCTCCTCTCACAGTCGAGGTGACTTTAAGTTTAGTCGTAAACTTTTGATGCTAGTTTGATATTTTAGTTTTGCTTGGAAGCAGCACCGATTTTCCTCATTCAGTTGTGATGCAAAGACCAACGAACAGCTTAGAGTGTGTGTGTGTGTGTGTGTGTGTGTGTGTGTGTGTGTGTGTGTGTGTGTGTGAATTATGAATAATTCCTATGAACTGCTCTCCTCCCAGTCCACCCAGTATTCTGTGTTTCCATTCTGCTCTCTGAGATCTTTAACAGGCGTATAAAGAGTCCTCTGACCTTCACTCAAACCTCAATTTCACTGTCTCATACGCCAATGCGTGTGTGTGTGTGTGTGTGTGCGTGTGTGTGCGTGTGTGTACGTGTGTGTGTGTGTGTGTGTGTGTTTTCAGAGGACAAAAATATGTCCAAACGTCACCTCGGTCCAATTAAGGAGCGACTGGCCCTCCACATCTTGAGGAAACTGGGACAAGTACCTGAGCATGTGGAGACCAGACGGCTGTTCAGCCCGATGCAGCCTGACATCGAGCAGGTAACACACACACACACACACACACACACACACACACACTCAGGTGTGATCACAGGTGTGTGCTCCTGTTTCCACCATCCGCTGTTCTTTCTGTATCCATTCCTGTCTTTTGATTGGTCGTTGGTGCTGTCCGTCAGGGGCGTCTGATGATGTGGGTGGATCTGTTCCCCAAGTCCCTGGGACCCCCCGGACCCCCGTTCAACATCACACCACGCAAGGCTAAGAAGTAGGAACACACACACACACACGCACGCACACACACACACACACACACACACACAATATCTGTCGATCAGTTAGTCTGTTGGTCCATCAGTCAGTCAATCAATCAATCAATCAATCAGTCATTCAGTTAGTCAGTGGATCAAACAGTATATCAATCAATCTGACTGATGGTCTGTCAGTCTTACAGTCCATCGATCGATCAATCAGTCACTCATCGTTATAATGAATAGTTACTAAAATCAATGAACAGATTGTAATCAATATGCGAACACAGACATCAATAGTTGATCAGGTGTGTATTGATTCTTCTTCAGGTTCTTCCTGCGCTGCATCATCTGGAACACCAGTGACGTCATCCTGGACGACATCAGCATCAGCGGCGAGAAAATGAGCGACATCTACGTCAAAGGGTATCAGGAGGTTATTGATAGGTTGATCAATTAAAAAACAGATATCACGAGCGTCCACTCACAGCCGCCTCGCTTCACCCACAGCTGGCTGGACGGACACGAGCACAACAAGCAGAAGACGGACGTCCATTACCGCTCGCTGGGCGGCGAGGGCAACTTCAACTACAGGCTCCTGTTTCCGTTCCACTACCTGCCGGCGGAGCAGCTGTGTGTGGTCGACAGGAAGGTAAGACGTGTCACTTCCTGTCTCCAACCTGTGGACGAATCACACGAACCTCAGCACAAACACCTCAAACTTCATTTAACGGCTGATGTAATTTCCGCCTCCAGTCGTCCAGAGACTGTTAAAACCTCATCAGTGAGTCACGCCGCCGCGCTGGGAGACATCCTCCTTCATCACCATGAACACACACGCAGTTTATTCCTCCCTGCTGCCACACACACACACACACACACACACTGCAGCAGCAAATGTGGATTCATCCGCCGCAGGAAATAGTCCCTGATAAAAGCAATAAATCAGCCAGTTCTGTTAGCAGCTGCGTACCTGCAGCTGATTCTGTGTGTTTGCTGAACCTGTTTGGAGCTGATCAATCGATTAGCTTTAATCCACAGCAGTGAATAAAAATAACAAAGTGAGTTTTTTACAAGAAAGAGCAGAAACCTCAGACGTGGCTGAATCTCTGAGACTCCACAGAGACGTGTCGTGAAGAGCTGAAACAACACTGAATGCTGGAACAACAGCGCGGCTGTCATTTGCTTTTCTTGGCCCGAAAACGAGCCTCCTCAGCCGCCGTCGGCCGACATGTTTTACGACGGCGTTCGCCCGCTCCTAGCGGCGTCCTCAATCAGCGAGCGGCCGAAAAGACGAGAGGGAGGCTGAAGCGAAGCCTCTGCTGGGTGGAGACTTTTCACTCCAAAACAAAGCCGGAGCCAGAAACGGAGTTTATGAAGCCAGAAACCTCAGCGGTCGGTGATATAATGGCTGAGTCACAGGGGCCGATCAGCAACACTATCAACACTCGCTCTCGATTAGTTCAGCTCAGAGAAGACGCCGTGTTTTCTCCTTTACTCTCAGACTCGCTGACGGACTTCAGCTCGTGTCTGTTCGAGGCCCGTTCGTTCACATGCGCACGATGAATGAAACGTAAGAGAGGCTGACAGATTATTTAACTCCTCAAAACCCATAAAAAACAGCTGAAAGTCACATTTTTGGATGATTTTTCTATTCGATGGCAATGTTTCACAGTGGCAGTCATGGAGGTTTGTCCCACCGCTGGTGAGCTCGATATCTCGGGAAGGCTTTGACTGGACGGTGAACTGGTTAGACTTTGGTGGTCAAAGGTCAAAGGTCACTGTGAGCTCACAAAACTCATTTTCAGCCACAGCAGAAAAGAGAATTCAAGAATTCAGACGCTGATTTTGACAAAGTTTCACACAAACGTCTCACAGGGTGATGAAGTGACGACATTGCTGATACTGATCTTCGGGTGATTGTCGTTGCTCCATCAGTCCTTCTGGAAAAATAGTCTCTAAGTGAAGACGGCCTGTCTCTCATTGGACGTTACTCACTGGAATCAGACATGTCTCGTCTCCTGTTTCACCAAAAAATACCAAATAACGCTTTTTGTTGAATTCCTCCAAATTGCACAGCCATCAAAGAGCACCACCAGCCTTTTGTCTGTGAGCCTGAGACAATTATTTTTGACAAATTAGGATTTTTTTTTCTTCCAAAATGTTCATTGCATTCAACAGAAATTTAGCTTTGGCACGACTTTTTTTTTTTTTGCCATCAGGAATGATTTGATTGGAGTGAGGAAAAGAGAGACGGAGACAGATGGATGCAGGAAATGAGGGAGAAGACTGAACAAGACTCTGTACTTAGCATGCTGGCAACAAAAAGGAGGCTGATTGATGTGCTTAGATATTACAGAGAGCAGTCACACACACACACACACACACACACACACACACACACACACTCACACACACACGACGTGTACATGCCTTACCAGCCGCACACACACCGAGCGTAAACACACTACACCCTGTCATTATGAAGTGTGAGAGCATGACGTGGATTTAGACTCTGATTTAGAGGGTCAGTGTGAAGTCATAACGGCGCAGACGAGTCCATTTGTCACTGAAACGCACAGACGGAGAGTTTTTGGTTCCAAAATCAGATGATTTGTTCACAGGAACACCAAACTGTGTCTTATTTGTCCCTTTTATAATCGCCGTCATTCCGGAAAGTCGAGCATCTCTGAAGCTTTAAGCAGGATCAGAAAATCTTCACCTTCGAGGAAAAACAGTCAAATCCTCGAGTGTGAAGGGACGACGCAGCATATGAAGCCTCACAGGAAGCATTTAAAGTGAATATGAAGTGCTGCTCAGCTCATCTGATTTCTCACCTGGAGGACCAAACCTTCCAGCTGTGGCTCGACACACCTGGACTGAAGCCTGTCCTCAGTCCGATGACGTCAAACACCGACGTCCAAGGCAACATCTGTAGGCCTGACGGCGAGCAGAAAGCCTCAGCAACACGCGGTTAACACTGGGTTTAATTAGGTTTATACACCAAAAACACTTGCTGTTTATGTGCTGTGTTACTGTAAATATCAGTTTGTAGATGTGATGAATATTGATAGATCTGATCAGACGCTGCGGTCAGTCGTGCTGATGACTGGACGTCACTGCAGGATGAATAATGTGCTGATCCTTTTTGACATGTCATCAAATGAAAACAGAACACATGATGCAGGTTTGACATGTATGTCGGGGACGTGATGATGCTGAAGAAATGCTTGCAGACACGTGTTTCTCGGTGTGTTCTCGTCGTAATGAGCTCTTAAACTCGTGCTAACGCGAGCGTGTCGTCTGCAGTTTTGGGTTTCGTACGTCAGGATGGAGTTTGGCGTGTTGGGAGTCAGTGTTGTGAGAACTGAGCCAAAGCAAATATGAAGCACTGAGCTGTAATCCACCTGGGTCTCCGAGGCCCCGCCCACCAGCAGCGAGCCAGAAAACCAGGAAATTAACGAGCTGAACGTAACACCGCCTGACAAATTACCCTTCCATAAAAATAAACCTGTCTTATAATCAGCCGTCCTCGGAGATAGAGTCAAGAGTTCAGAGGAGGGTCCTCACAGATCCGCTCTGCTTAGAGGATCCAGGACCAGATCCAAGATGAAGACCCCCACGTGAGACATCTGGAAGAGGCTCAGCGTGGAAACTGCTGCTCCTCCGCAGAGAAACACCCAGCTGAGGCGGTTTGGGAACCCGATTTTGGACACCTGCTGTCAGCAGGACGTGGATGGACAGACCGTCTCCTGAGCGTAAATCAGGACAGAGTCAGAGATTCATGAAGAACTGCTCCGACCTCTCTGTCCTCACCTCGCTGCAAATCCATCATCACTCGTCCTGGTTGTTAGCGAAGTTCCTAAAATTCAGAAAAGGGAGTTCAGGCAGCTTTTAGTTCAGGGAAAATCTCCTCACCGAGTATTTTTAGGAGCGTCACTGCGACGTTTGCCGCAAATCACAGGGGACCTATTTTATTTCAGGTGTTAAAAGCCTTTTTTTTTTTATCAACACAACAACAGCCAGAGAGCCTCACACACACACACACACACACACACACACACACACAGATAAAAACAGGGCGACTGAGCGAATGGAAAGAGACGGAGAGGAGAGTCATCGAGCAGCAGCTGCAGAGTGAAGCCCATTAGCACAAAGGTGACACAGGATCAGATACTGTCTGGCAGTTTTCTGTGAATTTGCCCGAGGTGATAATAGGTGTAACACACACACACACACACACACACACACACACACACACACACACACACACGTGGGGGTGGGGGGGTGCAGCGATGCTCCAAACTTAAACAACACGCTTCCTGGAGCGTCTCGTCTCTTTTCCGTCTCATCATCCATCAGTTTCACCACTTGAATAAAAGAACAGAGTTTTCTCTCAACGTTTACGCTCCTGTAACACGTTTGATGAAGGGCGAGATGACTGCTGGTTCGAGTCCGGCAGGGGTCAGCGAGGACGGAGCCTGGACTGGCAGCTGGAGAGGTGCCAGTCCACCTCCTGGACTCCACAGAGGGGCCCACGAGCAAACCCTCAGCCCGTCGTCTGACGTCTCTCACAGTTAAAACGTGTCTATCAGGTCCTGTTTGGTGTGCGTCAGCCCTCCAGTGAGGGTCTGAGGACAGGGGGCGTCGTGTTGTGTTCATGTACAGGTGCGACTCTGAGGCCTTTGGTCTTGAGGTGAACTGTCTTTAGAAACACGTAACGAGTGAATTCAGATCAAAGAAAGACTGAACTTCTTTGTAGAAACTAACAAAGCGTGTCTCTGCGCGTCTGCAGGAACACTTCTGGAGTCTGGATAAAGCCGAGACGAAACTGGCTCCTAAACTGACCATCCAGGTCTGGGACAACGACAAGTTCTCCTTCGACGACTACCTCGGTAAGAGTGTGTGTGTGTGTGTGTGTGTGTGTGTGTGTGTGTGTGTGTGTGTGTGTGTTTCCTCCGGTTATGCCACCTTTTCTTTCGCCCTTTGTAAAGTTTTCCACCCGCCTGCTTCGTCACGTTTAGACCTTTTTAATGAAGCAGAGAAAATCACATTTCTACTCAGACGTTAATAAACTTCTTCCTTTAGCCGAAAACGCTGCTTTTCCAGTCGGTGGTCAAAGCTTTTATAACCTGGATGATCATGATACACGGACAGAATCTGTGGCTAATAAATGTATTTCTGACAGTGTTTCCCAGGAAAATATACATGAAGCTCAATTCAGGACCCTTTGATTGGAACTTGGAACCGTCCAGTTAGATCATTAATTAAAACATATACAAAATTATTGTAATAATTAAAGTTAAGGAGGAACAGGAGAGGTTCAGGTGCGTCACTCTGTGCCTTCTTCAGTTTAGATTTACTAAAATAATTACAGTAAGTGGATCCATGTTCCCCAGAAGCGATCGCAGTGAGTCAGAAACATGCATAAAAGACTTGTGGTTGTAGAAACACAGTTAATTCATTTTGGGAGCGACATTTACACAGTTTTTCCCTGGTTTTTGGCCAAGATTTGGGTGGTAAATCCATCCAGGGAACCACATTTGCGATGTGCACGCAGACAAACTACTGCGATAACATTTATCTTTAGAATTAACGTTCTTCCATTTCCACTGTGTTGGCACATTTCGCGGAGAGGAAGGGCTGATTTTATTTTTTCAAGCTGTCAAAATTCTGCCTTCCCTTCACCCCTGACGCTGCCCCGGCCCTCCGAATAACTCACCGCCGCGCCTCTCCTCTTTCGCTCCCCCTGCTTCATTTTTCTTCCCTCGGTCGAGGACGAGGGTCTGCGGTGTGAGCGGAGGATGAGGAATCCAGACGCTGATCTGTTCCCGTCTGTCACCATCTCGCTCGGCTGCAGCCTTCTCGCTCGCTCCGGTTCGCTGGCCTGGGACGGTCAGCGGGTGTGTGGCCGCCTCCAAGCGTTTCTTCCATTCCTGCCTGTCTGCAGCTCGTCAGCTCGGACCGCCGACTGTTAATCTCCTGCACGGCGCGAGGGTCAGGCACGAGCCAGTCTCCCTCCATCGCACCGTCAGACTGCGGCGACTCTGGAAAAACACTTCGACTCTCTCTTTCATCGACGCACAATCCCTCCATACTTAATGTCAGCGATGGTCAGAGGTGTGCTAACTAGCGCTCGCCGCGGGATCCTCCATAACTCTCTCATAAACACTCATTAGTCATTAAGAAAAACCGGCTCCGGGGATGCTGGTTCACACAGATCTGGTTTCCCAAAAGCATCTTCTGGCTGATGTCCTAACATCCGTCTTTCAGACCCTCTTTAACTTTTAACCAAAAGGATCAATCGTACATTAAAGAGCTCCTTCTGCCTCCTGAGAGCGTCGTGAGAGGCTCCAGGACCTGCAGGAGGAACTGAACCGCATGTTTGGTTGACACGTGGCGTTTGATGTGGTGTTAGTGATGATGTTTAAATTTGATTCTTAACATTTTAATAGAAATCACCGTCCAGTTTCAGACAGCTTTAATTCATTCATTCATTCTCTGCAGCCCTGCTTTAACGTCCTGTGAATGCACCTTCAGGTCAGCTGGTGATGGACCTGAACCACATGCTGCGTCCGGCCAAGTCTCCAGAGAAGTGCACCCTGCAGCTTCTGGAGCAGCCGGCGGACAAACTGGTGTCTCTGTTTGAGCAGAAGACCGTCAAAGGATGGTGGCCCTGCACCTGCGAGCAGAACGGACAGAGGATCATCGCTGTGAGCAAAACAAACGCACCCGGCGACATCCGTGAACACACACACACACAAACTGGAGGAACAGTTTGCAGGCAGTTGAGAGACTGCAGTCGATGCTGCTTTATGAACGTATTGTAGCGACTGAGCTAACGAGCTAACTGACTGACAGCTAACGGGGTCGCTAGCTTTCCCTTTTATCAAACACTTCATTAAATGAGATGACGTCCTATCCTGAGAGACAGACAGCAGGAAAGAAACCGGCTAAAGAAAATAGAAAGACGCCCACAAAGCTGTTGTTACTGACCAGCATTGGCATGTTCCCGGCTAGCTAGCATGTTAGCATTCAGCTCTCAACTGTAGCCACGGCGTCACCAAGCTTCTCACGCCGACCGACCCATGAAGGCCCGCTGTCTGTGTTTCAGGGGAAGGTGGAGATGTCTCTGGAGATCGTGACGGAGGCGGAGCACGAGGAGAGGCCGGCCGGCGTCGGCAGAGACGAGCCCAACATGAACCCTCACCTGGAGGAGCCTCAGTGAGTCTCACACACACGCCCACACGCCCACACGCACCAACACGCTTCCTCATCCTCCTCTGTCCTCCCAGGCGTCCAGAGACCTCCTTCCTGTGGTTCACCTCCCCCTATAAGACCCTCAAGTTCGTCCTGTGGAGGCGCTTCAAGTGGTTCATCATCCTCTTCATCATCCTATTCTTCATCCTCCTCTTCCTCGGCGTCTTCCTTTACTCCTTCCCGGTGGGTCAGAGTGTGTTGCGTTTTATTGGAAGTATCCTCCTGCATCCTTTCTTCTTCTACTGCTCTTAACTGTGTTTCCATCCCGCAGAACTACGCCGCCATGAAGATGGTGGCACCTTTCGGACCGGCCAAGGCGGCGGAGTGACGGGCGAGGGCAGCAAAGTGGGAAAGAAGAGGAAGAATCCGGCGGGATGGAGGACGAAGTTCCTCCGAGTGAAATGAGGCCGAACAGATTTTCTTGTTGTTTTTCTTCTTCTCTCGAGTCTCGAAAACTCGAAGTTGTTCAGAGCGGCGGCGGTGAACTTGTGAACTTCCTCTGACTGCGTTTGTTCCAGATAAGTTCTCACTCTTTCGTACAGACAGACCTGATTAGCAATAGTGCCCGAGGTTCGCGAACGCCTCCGCCGTGCGTGTGTGTTTGCGCGCGTGTGTCCATTTGTGCCTTTAGATTTCTCCCCGTTCGTCAGAAACGCTGCATCACGCCATTTCCCCGCTTGTGATCAGATCTCAGCAGGACGCCTCCCGCGTCCTCGCCGTCCCTCCGTCACCTCCTTCATCTCCCGCTCCGTCTCGTCTGCTCTCACGCAGAGAAGAAGGAGAATGAAAGCCCCTCGGCGAACGCCGCCGCGTTCAAACAGCGGAAACGGAATGAAAGATTGCGCCGCCTGATCTTTTCGCCTCCTGCTGTTTCTGTTTGTTGGAGGAGGTCGGCCAGCGGTCGCCGAGCGCCTTCAAACTGTCAAACTTTATCGCTCTGAAAATTCAATCATCACGAAGAAGAAGCTTAAAGTAGGATGAGGATTTTATATTTATTCTTTCAGTCGTCCTGACACGTCATCGCCACGCATGCTGCCTTCAAGTGCAATCAGATATTTTGGGTTTGGTGTATTCAGCTATGATTTATTGTCGTATTGGTAATGATCATTTCTCCTCCTCCTCCTCCTCCTCCTCAGTTCCTCCTTTTCCCTCACCTCTCCTGAACTTTGTCTTGCTTAAAATTGTTTTCTGCCTCCATCTTTTCCTCCCCTTCATCTTTGTCCTCATCTTCCCTCCTCCTCCGTGTCTTCTTCCTCCTCTTCATCATCTCATCTCCTCCTTTCTTCCATGGTTCTTTTTTCTCCTCATTTCCTCCTTCTCCTTTCCTTCGACTCACATTACTCGTCCTCCTGTCTCAAATTCTTCCTCCTCTTTCTCCTTTTCCTCCTTTCCCTCCTGTTCTCCTTCCTTCTCTCACCTGTATGCTTCCTCCTCCTTTATGCTCCCTCCTCCTTTATCTCATTAGGATCATCCTTTTCTTCATCTTCTTTCTCCTCCTTTCTTTACCCTCCTTCCTCTCCTCCTCCTCCTCATTTGCTTCTTTTCTGTTGCGTGTCCTTAATTTCCTCCTTCTTTTCCTCTTGCTTCTCCTTCGCACTTCTTTCACCTCCTGTATCAAACTGTGTCACCTCCTTCCTTGCCCTCATTCCATTTTTCTTCTCCATTTTTTCTTCCTCCCTATTACCCCCCACACCCCTCCTCCTCCTCCTCCTCCTCCTCCTCCTCCTCCCTCCTCCACTCTTTCAGCCTCTCAGGGTTCTGCGGGTTAAGTCGGGGATTTGCTCTCGTTGATCTCGGGGTTTGAGCTTTATTAGTACAAAGCATGTTTTTAGATAGATGGATGTACACAGATAAGGAGAACACACACACACACACACACACACACACACACACGTTTTCATCACTTTTGGGGACATTACATAGCCTTACTTGTCTAAACCGAACCCTAACCCCGCCCTAACCCCAGTCTTCACCCTAAAATGTAATGATTTACATTATGGGGACCTGCATTTTGTCCCCACAAGTACAGCGAGTCCCCACAATGAGACTGTGCAAACAGATTTATGTCCCCACAACGTCAGTAATACATGACTACACAAAGTCAGAACAGGAAAGGTTCGAGTCGAGGAACTAATCTACCCGAATTCTGCGGGATTTCCTGAAGTACAGCATGTGTTGTGTGTATACGTGTGTGTGTGTGCGTGTGTGTGTGTGTGTGTGTGTGTGTGTGTGTGTGAGGTCTTTTGATCCTTAAATAACCCCCACTGACTCCGACAGCAGATACATTCTGACTGGAAACAGGTGGAAACACAGATGAACCAGGTTGTAATTAAAAAGCCAAGAAGAAGAGAAGCTTTAGATCCTCTCTCTTCTTCTCCTCTTCATTTCTGCGTCTTGTTCTTCTGTGGTTCCTTCTCAAGTCTTTCTTGTTGGGTTCGATCACGTGTTCGGTTAGTTTGCTTTGGTCCGCACCGGAGTGGAAAAGCTGACTTTGCCCGTTTGGTTCGCTTCAGGTTCACATCAGCCAATTACGAGCCAGCCAGGCCTTGTAAACAAAAGTCACATGGACTCACAAGCAGCTCATTTATTGGACAGAGTTTTGGCAACCTGTCGTCAGGTCAGAGAGGGTTTAACTCAGCATACGTCGCAGTCATTTACCTTCTTTGGAGTTTTAAACTCACTGAACAACATATTAAAAAACATTTTGAGCGTCGGGGCTCGACGGTTCGCTCTGCTCGGCTTTGAAACACGAGGAACTCGCTCGCCATCGGATGTCAACATTTGTCTCTGCAGGGTTTAGATAACGTTGTGTCTTCTAACAAATCACTGTGCATCTACTCGTACGGCTTCACGAAGACTGAGTGATTGTGACAATGAAGAGAAATATTCTTTTAACATCAAACTCCGAATAGATTCAACACTACAAAGATGAGTTCAATCACGTGATTTCACGTGTCACTGCGTTGGTTTAGGACGGCTTCTGTTCATTTGAATGCACCGTTTGTCTTCCTTGAATATCCTTTGACCGGTGGAGGGGCCAGCGCTCACTGGATCCGGCTGCGATGCTGCTGCAGGAGATGATCCACCGCCATTAAAATCAGTGAATGTTGAGCAGCTGAAGTCTTTTCTCCGCTCTGCTATCTTTAGTTCATGAAAAGCAGCGAAAAGTTTCCACATTTCAGAGCTCCAAATGTGTCTTCGTGCTTGTGAAAAATGTCCAAACTAAATTATAAATGTGGCTGCTGAAGAACAAAAGTTCTGCTTCTGAAATGTTTCCAGTGCAGCCGAATCCTGCGGGCATTGGCTGCTAAACACACCAAAGCTGTCGCGAGACAATAAAGTAGGTTTTAAACTAAGTTCTTGTGGGAAGTGTTTGATCCTGTTAGGACTTATCCGAGTCCTGCTTCCATTCTAAAATATCAGTGTTATCAGTGTTCGTGCTTTAGGTATTCAGCTGTTTGGCGTCCTGTGCTTCAGGTTTCTTCTTCATGTGGTTCCTCAAGCTGCCGATGCCAAAAGCTTGTGAGGATGAATGATTTTGTCTAAAACCTGCTGACAAGGCGTCTTCAGACAGAAGGCAAAGAAACGTCAGAGGTGTCTTCACTTGACAAACATTGACGCAAACATGATTTGGTGGAGAAATTTGAGTAAAAGTCAAATCGACTGAGATTCTGATGATGACAGAAACAGAAAATAAGAAAATCAGGACAAAATGAATGACATGGCTGCTGTTTTCAGGCAAAATCTGTAAATATATATAAAAAAAAAGTGGTAATATTTGTGCAGAAAGAGTCCCAGTGCTGTGTGCCTGAATGCACCACATACCTGACCAGATGCCTTTATTTTGATTTGTGTCAGGATGTTTGTCAGGATAGACGATGACTGATTCACAGACTTTTATTTTTTAAGTGTCTTACATTGAATTGTTTTCTTGAAATAGTTTTATATATTTGAAAGAGCTTTAAAAGTCCTGCTGATGTAAACCAACAAGCCTCAAAATGGAAAAAAACTTCAGACAATCCTGCTGTCCGTTTAGGTTTATTGGCCTAAAAATGCCTTCGCGTTGGCTCGGCGCTGTTTTTTCCCGACGATATTGCTGTCAGTAAATGGACCGTGCCTTTAGCCGTTAGCCGTTAGCCTTTAGCTTAGCTGCACTGGCATACAGTAACACTTGCTGCCGCTGAAATGCTGACTTGTGCCTCGGCATGAATTGAAACTATACAGAGACCAGAAACTAATGACGCTTCAAACACTGTTTCTGTGGACGTGAAGGGAAATATTCGGCTAACTCGAGTGCAGTTCAGAGTCTCTCACTTTGCTTCAGCTTTAAACACAAGCGTCCTGCTGATGACTGTAATCGTCTCCTGATGCCATAAAACTGCACTGAACGATAACCTGGAGGGAATCTGTGGGAGTGAAGCTGGGTTTGAATCCAGTTTGAGCGTCGACACGAACAGCATCGTGACAGACTCCATGTTGTCTTTGTAAACGGCGGTTGGCCGTGACTGTTTCAGTGTTTTCTGGGATGCACAGACTGAATGTATTCTACACATGAAGTGTATTTGATTTCATACCTGAATACTGTGTGCGCTGCATTATGTGTCGTGAGAATCAATAAAACTGCATTTCTGATTAGCGCCTGGTGTGTTTCTTTATGACTGACGACTAGTGAGACTACAAGAACGAGCATGATGAATATTAAACTGTTTAATTGAAAGGAGATACTGTCAAACACTTTGTTCTAAAAACATAAATATTCTCAGAAAACAGAGGAAAAAGTTCATTTTCACTTCAGAACTTGCCTGAGAATCGTCACATTTTTACATTTTCTTCGGCCTCAAACTCGTCTGGTTATAGCTGCTGTACGTCCGTGGGTACACTGGAAACAGGAACTGCTAACGGCTAACTCAGCCTATTTCTAATGGTGCTAATTTGGAAAAATGTTTAAAAACAAACAAACAAACAAACAAAAACTCAAGGATGGGTGGATACTGATTGTCTGTGACACGACTTCAAACTGAAAGCTGTAAGTTTTTCCATGTTTTATGTTGTTTTACTGTTTATTTTGTAAGTTAGCCTGTTTAATTCACCGCTAGCATGTTGTGTGGCTAACGTGGCTACTCCCACAGACTGAGGAGCAGCGTGGGACTGCTGTGATACTGAGGGACAGTTAAGACAAACTGTGTGAACGGACAGTTTGAGGATGTTTGCATTGAATTTATGTCATTTGCATCAGTTTTCATTAGCAGCTCATGTCATAAAGCCTGAAGGTTGCATGAACAGTGAATACGCACGTTTCCACTCTGCCTTTGTTATTTCTTCTCTGATATCATCTCTCCAAGCCTCGGGTTCCTGATGAGTCCTGAGTGAGAGAGTTTCGGATCATTTCAGCTGGCGTTTTGCTGAATAATTTGGTTCAGGTTCCACTAAATTGCACTGGTTTGGTCAAGTTCCATTTCAAGTTGTAAAAGCCCGTGTAAAACCTACCTAGACCACAGTTTAATGTAGCTATATAATGTAAAAACAACATTTATTTTCTTCCAAACAAGTTTAAATTTCCTGCAAAATCGTGTGTGTGTGCGTGTGCGTGTGTGTAAGAGAAAGCCTAGAACTAGCATGCATGTGTTAGCATGCAGAATGCTCGTGTGTAGTTCACTGACCTTGATGCGAACCCGCAGCGTCTGCAGAAGTCGGACAGAAAACTCTCTTTGACCGATTCCTCTCCTGAGCTCCCACAACCCTAAATTATTACTTTGTCTTCCCACCTCTCCCCCGTTTCCTCCCTCCCTCCCTCATCCCTCCTTCCACTCGTCCGACCCTCCTGATACCACATCAGTCCCGTCCTGTAAGCTCCCTCTTCTCCTCCTCGTGTTCTCCCTGCTGCTCTGTTTCTCAGGGGTGTTGTTATGGTCAACGTGAACTGCAGGTGAACCTCTGACCACAGTGTGTGTGTGTGTGTGTGTGTGTGTGTGTGTGTGTGTGTGTGTGTGTGTGTGTGTGTGTGTGCAGTGTGGGTGGGCTGTGGCGGTGGTCTGTCCTCACTCCTCCATCTCTCTCTCATTTTCTCTGACCTTCGCTGTCTTCCTCCTCTTCCTCCCCCTCTCCAAACACACCTCTTCTCTTCCTCACCCTGCCCTGACCTCCTCCTCCTCCTGTATTCTCACTCGTTATCACTTCCTCTGTCATACACTCTGTGTTCTTTGGCTCTGTTCACGCTGCAGCTGACGATTCGTAATCTGAAAAGCTGCATCGCTGCTCTGGATTGGAAATCTGAATAAAACTTGCAAAGACGTCAAAGTTACTTTCAGACAGAAAATCCATGAAGCAGAACAGTTCTTAGTGCAGATCCTCCAGGAGCGCCTGCACCTTTAATTCAGTGAAATAAGCAGTGAAAGTTGTTCAGCTGCTGAAGTTTAATGAGGTTTGACTTTCGTTAATGTTGGTGTTAATAATGATCTCCATCGTTCTTCTTGATACTAAATTACAATTACTGACATTTAAATGAAAGACTTTAACATTGTAGCAGTATTTTTCTTTTCTTTTTCTTCGCTTCCTTCTTCGTCCACCCGTCCGTCTGTACCCTGAACCTTCATCTCATCCACCTCTCCATCACCAGTCTTCCTCCCTCCGTCCTCATAACTACTTTTTCATCTTTCTCCTCACCCCGTTGCCTCATCTCACTGCTATGTTAATCAGTCTCAGTGATGAAATAAAAGCGGTTTCTCTGAAAAATGTTTTGTTTACGGCCGACGCACATGCGTGCGTTCTCCAACCGGGCGTGTGAGTTCAGGGCAGCTTTGAATGTGGAGGGGTCAAAGTGCGGCGCATTCGCCAGATGTGATGGAAAATGACTGGAGGGGAGGCTGGCAAACAGGATTGTAGTTGTTTCATTATCACCTCACACACACACACACACACACACACACACACACACACACACACACACACACCTGTAACATCAAACACTTGCAGCAAGTAAAACCACAGTAGCTCCATCTGTACCTGTGAGTCTGTCCTTCACACTGCCAAAGTTCAGACCAGTGATATCAGCTTACACACACACACACACACACGCAGACGTATGATATCAGCTTGCAAACACTCACCGCACACACAAACGCTCACACGTGCGTTAACAGCCTGCACTGACACTCTGAGGCCGTCCACAGATCGACCGACTGGAGGAAGCGTCTGTTCGGCCTCTGACTCGACTTTACACGATTCTGTTTGGAGGAAATGAAAATGAAAATCAGTGAAGTGCAGTTTGATCCAGCTGTCTGTGTCAGAGATTTCAGGTCCAGTCGGCAGATGTTTGGTGAAGGAGACGCTCTGAGACATGCGTTCAGTGTGTTAGTTAAACATCATCACACGCAGAGACTTTGTGCTCTGAGCTTGATGTGTTTCTTTGTTCTGTCTGTTGTGAAGGTGTTTTTCACTGCTTCAGCAAACTTTATTCAAAACAAGACAAATGAACTCTGTTATTGACCTTTTGTACGTCCTTTGTTTTGTCAGTTCTACACAGTTCATCCAGTCTGTCTTTAAATTCTGCATCTCTGTGTTCTTTACATCATTGAAGTGAATCCTGTGAATCAGACGTCATTTTTGATGACGATGTTTGCATGTATGGTGGCTCTGAGTGGTCAAACAACTCTCCAAAGACTTTTGATTGATGTGGAAAAAACACAGAAACCAAGTGACGGATGAACATTTCAGAGTCGTGTGTAAACACGATTGAGACAACGTGCGTTTGTTTTTATTTTCATGCAAATTCACATATTTATATTCAAACTACTGGTGAGCAAAGTCACACCTGTCACTCCAAACGTCTCGTATCCACAAAAAATCCAGACGAGATTACAATCTGACTTTATTTTGCCGGTTCCAATGATGTACTCTCATTTTGGGTCGACACCAGCATAAAGGCAACAATTAAAATGAAATGTAGCTGCAGAAATGAGACGAAACATGACGGAAGGAAACAACAAAACAATTTAAAGAAACAGATCAGGGTCGACCCTCCTCCAGTCCAGAAGGAGGCGGTGAAGCACCTGAAACTCCTGAAATTTAGCCGTTTAGTTACAGCTACAGTTTAGCATCTTTTAGCTCATTAATATTCACAACCTGAAACAAACTGAAATGATTTTTAAGTGTGAGGTGGCATCAGAGTCCATCTCGAAGCTGAGCTGGATGTCTGGTAATGATTTACTCTCACGCTGACCGTGTTTCACGTGCGCGTTGGTCGGGTTGCTCCACATTTGCGTTGTGTGTCTGTGCAGTTGTTTGTTGTCTGTTGTCTGTGTACCACCAACACACGGCCGTAAAGTCATTTTACACGCCATGCTCCTCTCATTAGTCTTTGTGTTAACTAGCAGTGAGGAATGCAGTTGAACAGCTCAGTGGAAAAAGCAATATAATTTAACAAGATGCTAATCACCGAATTGTTGAGGTGTTTAGTCACCGCGTAGCTGCGTGTGACGTCTTCCAGGGCTCAGGTAGGAGAGCGTGGTCTGCTCCTCGCCTCATCCCTCGGTTCATCTCCGACTCTGGTCCGAGCGTGTCTGATGAAACGGTTTCAAAAGCAGTTGGATAATTCCATAAATGACCCAAAAAAAATACACTTTTCAACCAAATTTCAAACTGCAGATCATCAAACTCTCTTTGATCTTAACCTGCATAATGTTTAAAGATTTGTGTTTTAATACCAGAGATCAGCTTACCTGCTGAACTGGATCCTCACTGGTTTCCTGTCATGTGACCCATTCCAGTCATGTGCCTCCAAACCAGGAAGTAGCTCCCCTTTGCAGAGATGTTTTGTCTGCATGTGCCGCAAACCAGGATCCATCTGCGAAGGTCCTCAGCGTCAAATGTAGGTGTGTTTGCATTTTACACTGACAAACATTCATCGCTGGCTTTTAGAGAGATGATGGAGCCGAAGGCGGCTGCTGTTTGTTCATTTACCTGAAGCTCATCGAGCCACCAGATCTCCATTTCAAACACTCTCATGTAGAGATGAAACGATGATGATAAAACCCTGCAGGTGCATCTGCAGGCTGTTAATTTGGAAGACTTCTCTGAAGCTTCAGACAAACACATCTGGAAACCTCTGAGGGCTCACAGGATGGTTGTTGGGATAAGAAATGAGTTGCACAAAGTTTTAGAACATTCGTTCAGTGGTTCATTGACATTGACGTGTATGTATGGAGTCATAAGGAGCCGCTGACCAAGACATCAGTAACATCAGAACACTGATCCACGTGTGAGGGTCAGGGCCTGTATGAGACTCGCTGGTCTGGAGCAGCATTTATTTTTCACACTTCGACCTCTGAAAACAACACATTCCTGAAATTTCCCAAGACACCTTTCTGCAAATGCTCCGTCCCTCTGCACCTCAGATGTCCCGACCTTCGAGGGGAGTTCCAGGAACCTAGCAGAAGTTACGAGGGAGGAGAGCTGAGCCGGAGGAGGAAGAGGAGCGTGAGAGTGAAAGAGCGGACGTCCACACTTATTCTGAAGGGACTTTTAAAGGAAACGGCTTCGGCATTGAGAAGAACAGTAGGTGTGAAGTCACAGGCACCCTCGCAGGTCTTCAGGGCCTTTGATGGATGTCATTCACACACACACACACACACACACACACACACTTACAAACAGTCCTAAAAAGTCAAAGGGAGGCTCCTGACATCTAACACTCAGGCTTTTTGTCCATTTCCTGTTCAGGACAGGAAGTTAAACAGGTCAAGAAGACAAAAGAAACCCAAACGCCCTGTTTTTCAAGTTTTACTGAACACATCAGTCCTGAGCACCACCTTTACTGTCTGTGTGTTTGTGTGTGTGTGTGTTTGTGTGTGTGTGCGCATGTGTGTGTGTGTTGTGCAGTGTGGGAGCTGTAACTTTGTCCTGTCTCACACTTACCCCCCAACAAAACAATGCCCGTCTTTGTTGAGCCTGGTACTTCTATTGTTGTGTTTTGCTGGTTTGTGTGTGTGTGTGTGCGTGTGTGTGTGTGTGTGTGCGTGCGTGTGTGTGTGGCCTTTATCACGCTTACACACTCGCTCATGCAGGGTGAGATTTTACCGAAACAGTGGGATGTTATGATTACAAATTAGCATCAGTGCTAATAAGATTTCAGGCTGTTAAAGGGGGGACTTTTATTTTGTCTCGTTAAGGAGGAGGAGGAGGAGGAGGAGGAGGAGGAGGGGAGGCTTTTATTTCGCTCGCTCGTTAAAGGCAGCCCTTAACGACCTTTGAGGCTGACAGTAAAAACAGTGATGAAGTGAAATGAAGTGTGTGTTATTGCTTTCATGGCTGGATCTGCTGCGGAGGACAAAACTACATTAGAGGCTGTTGTAAAGTTTGTTTTCTGTGGATTCTTGCATGTATTAGAAATTGTGCGTTTGTGTGTGTGCGTGTGCACGCAGAGCTGTGTTTATGTGTGTGTGCTCGTGCACGTTGGTGCCCACGCTGTTTTCTGTGTATTTCTGCGTGCCTGTGTCTGCTGACATGCTTGCAGTTCATGCTCTTTTCATTGCTCGCGTATGGAAGGCTGAACATGTTTATGTGCCCTCTGCTGTGCCCGCTGTTTGTGTGTTTTTGTTTGTTTTACAGTGTGTGTTTCCAGTGCTTTCTGGTGGTCACAGTTACACAATATCCCTCTGTGTTGTTGGGAGCAACAACAGATAGTAAAGTTAGTTTCGTACTGTGATGATTGCTCTATAAATCTGAGTGCACACAGAGTGTTTTTGAGGGCAGCTCATTGTTCATTGTCTCGTATGCGAGCGCCGCCGGTCGGTCGCCGAACTCTTTATCGCTGCCGCGTCCTCGTCCGTGCTTCAAAACGCCGAACGGGCTCAGCTGTGGTGCCGTTCTGGCAAAGGGGAGTTTGTGTTGGTGGCACTTTGGAGGAAATGTTGACTTTGTCATGAATACCTCATAGCTGCAGTCCAGACCTCCTTAGACCAGCTCACTTCCAAGACCAGTTCAAGCCAAGTTCAGGTCCAGACCAGGTCCACAGTTGGCTGCGACCAGGTCAGAAGAATTACTTTGAATACATCAAGTTGTATTAAATACCAACAGAGGAATTAAAGTAGGTTGATTTTCACCTGTAAAGAAGTGATTCTGTATCAGAGGCTCAGGACAGAAGTGATGCTGCAGCTTTCTTTTACAGTTCGTGAGAAGTTCAGAGCTTTCAGACCAGTCAGGCAGCAGAATTACATGAAACATGTCGCATCCAGTCTGCTGCAGCTGGTCAGATCTGTGTGCCGTAGCCAAGGCTGCAGGTTTGGAGTTGAAAGTGGGGGACATACATGTATTATCATGAAGTGATGGTTTGCCCCTTGACCAGTAAGACGAGGCAGAGCGCTTGTTGCCTGAGAGGCCAAACCCAGGGCACAGCGAGTACCCATGATCGTGAACAGACGGTAACAATTGAAGGTTGAACCGTCAGTAACTCCGATGTTTTGGTAAGGAAATCAAACTGAAACAATAAAAGCGGGCAAAACAAATATTTGATTTTGGAGAGTAAGGTGCACATGCCCGGATTATTTCTTTTATTTAAGTAACTGCAGCAGTTCATGAGAAAATAACAAAGAAAAGTTCAAACAGGCCTCATTATCTCGAGAACTTCTCGCCATTTCAAGGTTTATGTGTGGGACTGGTTCTCGGCCAGCACCAGTAACTTCCTGGAGTCTCTGCTGGTCCTGACCAAAAAACAGCCTGGCACATAACCCCCAAAAAAATGCTGATGTGGTGCTTTCTGTTTTTGTAATCAATTAAATAAACGACAAGCACATTAATTAGTGAGCTTTAGAGGTGATTTTCTTACCATCGGACGAAGTGAAGCTAAGCTACGCTAGCTGTCTGCTGGGGCGGCTTCGTATTTAGCATGCAGACGTGAGACGGCATCAGTCGTCTCATCTAACTGCAGGAAGTGTTTCCTCACATCTTCTAACTCAGGACAGAAGTGACATCACGGATCAGCCACAAGCAGCAGGACCTTCGAACCAAACGGCTGATGTTACGTCAGACCCCCTCGTGGACGTCCGGCTTCAGGACGTCGCCACGACTTTCTACTCTTCCAACCTTTTGTGTGTCTTCCACATGAAACTGTAAACCCTTTTCTTCACATCACACACATCGTTTGACCTCATCTGACGAGGTTTCGTGAGGTCTCTGCAGACGGGGGGACTCCCTGCCTTCAATATTCCCCTCATCCACCGTTTTCGACCTCACCATATCGAACCCTTCCTCAGTGTCACAACCTTTACTGATAGCGCTGACCGCCGGCAGCAGGACCACTGTGGCTGGTCTTCAGGACCGTTCTGAGCCCGTCTCGTGGGTTGACGCCCTGCTCAGTCGTCTCTCTGAGGTTGTGCTTTCGCGTGTCCTGATTCGGGGGTCTATAACCCTCTAATTGGTTTCTGTCTGGGGAGAACTGGTGCCAACAAGGACCAACGAGCCTCGGTTTAATATTTTCATGCAGTCATAATGTGGTTAGCCTCCCTGCGTGTGTGTGTGTGTGTGTGTGTGTGTGTGTGTGTGTGTGTGTGTGTCATCTCCTA